>NC_039358.1:88918973-89221983 GCF_003573695.1 Papaver somniferum
TGGTTACTCCAATTGAGCTTTACAATGATAATATTATTTCTAGTTCAAATCCAAATAATTTTAATAATTATTCACCTATTCAAAAGGACGAGGATTTGACTAGAGATACCCTCGTTTTAGACGATGTAGTATTTCCTGTTTACAAAGCCGATAATGATTTAGAGGAACGAGTTTATTCTGAGAATAATGTTTTAGAGTCTAGCGATTTAGAAACAATAGTCTTAGACGAAGAAGATGAACTCGTAGAGATGAGTGAGGATGAACCTGACTTAGAAGAATCAATTGACCATTTCCAGGAATCTGATGACCTAGAAATTAGGGAAGTTGTGACTAGTCTTTCTAGAGACACAGAAAACTCTAAGTTTGGGGGTGATTATCATTCTCCATGTGCTTTAACTCTTAGAAAGTTCCCTCGTGTAGGACTTGACATTTATGCCTCAACCATATTACAAGATTATCTTCATATGTTTTCCCGAACCTAATGATGTCCATAGAGAAGCTCAGTTGTTAGAAACCCATCCTCTGGTTGATATGGTTAACCCAGGCTATGATACCAAGATTGACTTTGTTTTCCCACCAAAAACTTTTCTTCCAATTGTGGGAACATATGATTTTCAGATGTGTCGGATATTAAGTTTTGAGACTAAACCTAATTACTTTAGGATATTAGGGTCGACACATTTTCTTAAGAATGACCATTATTATGGTCAACTTTGTGAGTCTAATCTAATTGACTCAGAGGATCCCCAATTATTCAGGTTGTTGTTATGTGCTTCTAAGTTCTTAGTTGAGTTTTTCCAGACTCTAATACCTGAACCGGATCTTAGCTTTGAGGAAATCCAACCGATGAAAACCTTTTATTTAGACCCTTTTATAGAGCCTGAACCTGAACCACAACTAGATGTAGTTTTCTTAAGCAAGGGTATGTTCGGTATCTTCTTGGTCTGTTGCAGTTTCCTCTTCTTGTGGGTAACACTTTTTGATCCAGATGACCCACAGTTATTCCGGCTACTACTATATGATTCTACGTGGTGACTAATCTTGATTAGTCTGGCTGAAGACTTTAAACTTAGCACTTCTTGGGAGGTAACCCAATATTCATGCGACATGGTAATATCTTTCCTTATCTCTTTTGCTTCATTGGTAACAGTTTCTCCTTGTTCATGCTTTTAATTTTATCTTTAGAACATCGAGGACAATGTTAGATTTAAGTTTGGGGGTATGGGAGAAACTTTTTAGTTGCACTTTTGAAACTTATAGCGTCACATGGTATCCGGTTAGCTAAGTTTACATACTGTTTCTCACCGAAAAGATAGAAATTGGAACGCTAGAGATAACAACTTATTGAGACATTAGAGAAAAAGACATTGAGATCCTTGAAATTCAGGAGAGAACTTGTTCCTTTTAGAGGGTAACCGTGATGGACCTAGCCATACATGATGGAAAGGAAAGTAGGTCAGGGAAATGCCAGAAAGACAAAGCAACCTCACAATGTAGTCTTAGTTACTGGATTGCGACTCTCTCTCAGTAGAAACTTATCATCATCAACAAGCGGAGCGACATCAAAATCTATGAAGAAAGTTGAAGACGTTTTAGGTTTAGAAGCAACAATAGAAGAGAATAATTCAAAAATCAAAGTTGAAGTTATAAGAGAAAATGATATAAGTTGTTAGAATCCATGATACCAAGACATCACAAGTTGCGAAGATCCAAGTTTTGAAAGTCCTTCTCTCATGGCCATGTAAACTTTTGTCTTGTAATTTTTTGTTTTCAAAAAAAAAAAATGTGAAAAATGAAAAATAAATAAATGAAACATCATTACAATCTTTTTGTTCAACAATGCCATAGGGAAGAAGAAATTTATAAGTCAAGCAAGAAATCGAAGAGAAGAGTTAATTGTCAAGGTTCTATGAGGTTCGAGAGTTTATCATCAACAGTTGAAGACCGAAGAAGGCGTTGTTTCTACTGAGCACTGTGAGAGAGTCGGAGAAAGATGCATTTTGGTTGCTTTGTTAGTCTGCTTTCAATCTGGCACAAAATCTTTCTAGCACTGGTTTAAATCATCACACGTAATTAGTCCAGCTGTGTAGCAGATGTCCCTCTCATTTTTATATCTCTCCTAATCTTATCCAGCTGTAAAGCAGCGGACGCATCTTGCAATGTTTATCTAGCTGTGTAGCGGATATCTCTTTATCTAGCAGTCGTGTGGATGTGTCTCCCCTTTTCTTCAGTCAGCTTTAGAGCTGACACCTTTAATTTCTCTGGCATTCTACTTACTTGGAGATAGGTTGAGAATATGTATGTCCTCATAGCTCTTTGGATACTTGTGACCAATTAGGAGAAAAGGTTTTGTGGGCACACCTCTGGTAAACCCTCCGGAGACAACACTGCGCCGCTAGCGCCACCTAGCGGTTTAACGGCCTGCTGCACGTGCTAAGTGTAGTCTTTTTATCTTTTCAAAAATAAATTTTGCTCGAGGACTAGCAAATAATAAGTTTGGGGGTATTTGATAGACACATTTTTGTGTTTAATTTGATCTCAATACTATATATTGTTGGCACTCGAGTTTGTACTAATTTTGGTGTTTTATGTGTTTGTAGGCACCTTTGGAAAATAAAATTTTTTTGGAAAATTCGGCTCGAAAAGTTGGTAAAAGCCCCGGAGGACACGTGTTATTCGGACTCTCACCGTTGGATAAGGGGCACCTCAATTACTAAGGGGCACCCCATGTCACCCCAAAGACAGCTGCTATTCGCACCCCAGTTCTGGTTAGGGGGAGGACATCTTCTTCCCAAATTCAAAAACCAAAAATTGGCGGGAAAAAAATACTATCAACTGGCAGATGTTTTGTTGGAATTTTTGAACGTGTTCTAGGGCGATTCAATGGATGATTTTTGGTAGGAAGTTGTGATATGTCCTAGCAAACACGTTTTGGGCTTTTGGTTCGATCAAATTTGGCCAGAATTAGCTGGATAATTCACGGAATGCAAAACAGGGAAACACGGGATTGGAGAAAATTTGAGCGTGTTCTGCTCATGCATGAGGGCTCTAGCAACATTGTGGGTCATGTGTAAACATTTCTAGAGTGACCAGGATGGAAATCTATGCGTGAGAAGCTAAATCAGGGAAGAAAATATTCCCAGAATATTTTTTCATCAAAACCGAGTTAAGAGAGAATTATCTCGAGTTATAGCGAGACTTCTTGATCCTGTGGAGTATATAGAGTGTTGGGGACTCATAGAAGAGTGCCGAGAGTCTGGGGGGCTGAGGAGAGCCAGAGAAGAAGAAATTCGATTTTTCCCAAACTCGATTTCTGTTGCTGCTGCTGCTGCTGCTGATGATGATGAACATGAAGAACACGAAGAACAGACCTGCACCAACAGTCGTTTTTCTACAGTAATAACGACTCACACCCGTGGGTCGTACATCAGGCAGTCTTATTTTCCACAGCGTTTGCGACACAGCTGCAGCAGTCTTATTTTGTCACTGAGGGTCGTAGTTCTCTGGTTTTATTGTATTTCTCATATTCTCATCATTTGTAAACCATTTTTGAGCATCAATGAAATTCTTTGAGAGGTTTTCCAACATGATGAGCGGCTAATTCTCTCGTAACCAAGGCAATGGATGAAGCTATTCACACATGAACAATGGGTAACTATTTCATTTTCTCTAATATTTAATTATAATTCACTCAATCACTGCTTTGGCAGAGTTCTTAAAAGTTTACATAATTTTCTTCATTAGTTGTGATTCAATTAGATAGGTTATGCTTTGGTTAGATAATCTATGCTTAAGGGATACAATTAATTTTTGAGAATATATTTGATTATTTGTGGATTAATAAATAAAGGATTAAAAGGATAATTAGAGTTATGAAATATTTGACATCATTCATGTGTAATAGTGGATTCTAGTGTCTTGGTTACCTATCGCCCACTTTGTTAATATTTTTGTATATAATTTTATTAAATCTTTAAATTTAATCTTCACAAGTCCGAGAGTTTGAACCTCATTACTACAACAACAATCAAAAACTTAATTAGTATCACTCCCCCTTAGTCAATACTTCATCTCACAATGAAAACCACTCCCCCTTACATAATGATCCGTAAACCATATGTATGTAGTGTGAACTACAAAACAATTCTCCCCCTTTTTTCAATATAAATTAGCAAAGGTACGAAAATTAACGGGATCATAATGAAATTCTCATTGAGATACTTCATGACTAAAAGAGATCATATCAACTTGTTACACACAAATGAAATATACCTTCATTTAGAAATGGGTAACCGTACCTGAATGTGTATATTGAGTTGGCTCAATAACAGTTAACCGAAGTTAGCCATATTAACACTTTTGTCTTAACCTTATTCATTTTAACACTTCTAGATCAAATGATAATCAAATGAATCTAATTGTGTTACTCATAGAGTTGTTCAATTGTTTATATTCTCATAGAAGTATACAAGACACAATTGAAGCAAAATCGGATCGATTCAAAAGAATCAGATCATGAACATTTTAGCCACGGTTTGCAAAGATTGCATTCCTTAATATATAAATGTATTTGTTCATGAGTATGAAATCATACTTAACCAATTTTAGAACTTAACCACATAAGTTTGCAAACGGGTACGCAAACTTAAGTTCCGGACTTTGATCTTTTCTGACAGTTCCCAAACGGGTACGCATACTGTCATTCCAGACCGAATTCGGGTGAAACAGTTTGCAAACGGGTACGCAAACTTAGTTCCCGGACTTTAACAGTTAAAACTGTTCGCACACGGGTATGCATACTTGTTAGAGCACTGCTCGGTCGAACTTGCAAGCGTTGCTATCTCAAGCTTGTTTGTCAAGTTTAGTTGCCAAAACTATAAGTCTTGATTTCTAGTCTACTTATAGCTAAGTCTCGGATTAGGATAGTAAGTGTAGTTGAGCATTAGAATTCTCGGCACTCATCGATTGAAGACGAAGAACTACTAAGAGGAGCTTGTGGAACTTCATCAACAAAAGGTATGTGGAGACCTGAACTCATCTATCACTCAAAATTCTATCCACTCTATCTCCTATTGAGACAAAAGTCGTATATCTATATAGACTTCGATTATACACATTTGATATTTCGAGCTGAGTTTAACTCGCTTACATATTTCTCGAAATATGTGTTGGTAAGCTTTCACTTTAACCAAGTTCATCTTATATTCTTTATGAAAGTCAAAAGATGATCATGTGAAAATCGCCTTTTAACATCTTACATGATTTGTGTGAGACAGTCATTTGATGTAGACTCGGAATGTTTCGTATTGATCATTCGATCACTTGAAAATTGCTTTGAAACTAATAGTTTGTGTGAGACAGCTATTGTCGTCTTCTAAGAATGTTTTAATGATGAAATAGAAGTTTAGAACAATTAACCATGATTGGATATAGCACACTATGCGTACTTGTATGATAACTGTTGCAAGTTATTCCAAGTTCGGGAACCATAGTATGCATACTGGTATGTGTACTGATTGGTTAATGAAAGTCCGGGAACTTAGTATGCATACCGGTATGCGTACCAGCGTGAGTTTCAAGTTCTAGAAATTCAACTGAGTTATGAAGGTATGCGTACCCGTTCGTATACCGGCGAACCCAAACTTAGTCCGACCACTTAGGTATGCGTACCCGTTTGGATACTTGAGTAGGTTATGTTCTAAAATCGGTTTGTTCGTGAACTAATACATTTATATAATAAGGAATGCAATCTTTTGCAAACCATGGCTATAATGTTCATGAATTGATTCGAGTGAATCAAAATTGATTTTGCTTCAATTGTGTCTTGTATACTTCTATGAGAATATAAACAATTGAACAACTCTAGAACTAGTTTCATTTGAGTCATTTGAACTAGCTATGGTTAAGATGAATATGGTTGGTATGAAAGTGTTCATATGGCTAACTTCGGTTAACTATTGTTGATCCAACAAAGGTGTACATGTTTAGGTACGGTTACTCATATCTAAATGAAGTCACTTTTCATTTGTGTGTAACAAGCTAAGTTCGATCTAACGGTTGAAAGATATTAGCTTGAGCCTAATCAGGTTTTCATCTAAAAATTAATATTGAATGCTTTGTTACCAGGGTAGCATTGATTCCAAACCCTGATTTGAAGACTATATAAAGGAGAACTCTAGCAACTGGGAAACCTAATCCCCACACCTCCTGTGTGATATTAGTTGTGACTAGAGTCGATTCTCCTTTAACCTTAGGTTTTTCCAAAACCCTGTAGGTTAACGACTTGAAGACTTCATTGGGATTGTGAAGCCAGACCCAACTATTTTCTTTGTAGTTGCGTGTTCTGATCTTGTTGTTTTCTATCGTGATTGAGTACTATCTTCTCTAAGATTTTCTCCAGATTTAATCTCCGATAGGCAAGATAAAAAGTAGTCACAAACATCTTTGTCTCATCGTTTGTGATTCCACAATGTCTTATTTCGCTATCATACGATTAAGATTATTGTGAGGTGATTGATATTACTAGGTTGTTCTTCGGGAATATAAGTCTGGTGTATCAATTGGTTCATGTTCACCTTGATTTATCAAAAGACGAAACAAAACTTATAGGTATATCTGTGGGAGTCAGATTTATCTATTCAATAGACTTTTCTGTGTGAGACAGATTGGTTTATCAAGTCTTCGACTTTGGGTCTTAGCAACTCTTAGTTGTGGGTGAGATCATCTAAGAGAATCAAGTGCGCAGAATCCAGCATGGTTCTAGAGGCGTAAGGAACGTGACTGTACCTTGATCAGTGTGAGATTGGTTAGGGCTCAACTACATTCCAGTCCGAAGTTAAATTATAGTAGGCTTGTGTCTGTAGCGGCTTAATACAATATGGTGTTCAAATCTGGACTAGGTCCCGGGGTTTTTTCTGTATTTGCGATTTCCTCGTTAACAAAATTTCTGGTGTCTGTGATATTTCTTTTCCGCATTATATTTGTTTATATAATTAAAATATCACAGGTTGTGTGTAAGTTCAATCAATCGTGGATCCAACCTTTGGTTGTCGATTATATTGATTGACACTTGGATATTGGTTTTTGATACCGTCCAAGTTATTTCTTATGTTCAATTGGGCTCGCAAATTCCTATTTCTTCAGATTGAATTGAGAAATAGAGATATGACACTTAGATATACTTTTCTCAAGATTAAGTCTGATTGTCTAGTTGATTCTCTTAAAAGTATATTGGAGTTAGTCCATACAGATTGTTAAGCGAAATATTGGGTCTGGTTGTTAGACCCCGCTTTTTCAATACTTGGTTCCCGGACATGAATTATTCTTACAACAGTTTGCATACGAGTATGCATACTGTGCTATATCCAGACAATGATTAATTGTTCTAAACTTCCATTTCAAACATTGAAACATTCTTAGAAGACGAAAATAGTTGTCTCACACAAACTATTAGCTTATAAGCAATTTTCAAGTGATCGAACGATCAATACGAAACATTCTGAGTCTACATCAAATGACTGTCTCACACAAATCATGTAAGATGTTACAAGGCGATTTTCACATGATCATTTTTTGACTTTCGTCAAGAATAATGATGAACGTAGTTAGAGCAAAAAGCTTTCCAACACATATTTCTAGAAAGATATAAACGAGTTAAACTCATCTCGAAATATCAAATGTGTATAATGTAAAGTCTATATAGCTATACGACTTAGTCTCAATGGGAGATATAATAGAATAAACTTATGAGTGATAGATGAGTTCAAGTCTCCACATACCTTTTGTTGATGAAGTTCCTCCAAGCTCCCCTTAGTAGATCTTCGTCTTCAATCGATGAACGCCGTGAAGTCTAAAGGTCAACTACATATTGATAGACACATTTTTGTGTCTTATATGTCTCGATTCTATATTTTGTTAGTGCTCAATTATTGCACTTATTATGGTTTTTATGTCTTTATAGGTATATTCGGATAAATAAGCTTTTGTGGAGAAAGTTGCTCGAAAAGTGGCATTTGGACCTCCAGGTGAAATTACTAAAGGCACCCCAGAAAACTGATAAAGTCACCCAAGGGGATCTGCTAAAGGGACACTCGGTTTGGTTAGGGGGACTTCATTGTCTTCCCCAGATTTTGGCGAGAAAATATGGTTTAAAATTCGAGTTACAACGAACTTCACTGAATTGTTTTTGGGCGAGTTTTTCTCGGGTTTATTCGTGGATTAGGATATATATGGGCATGTTATGATAAACCATGGATGGTAGGTGGTTTGGTTTTGAAGAAAAACACGAGTTTAATCATTCCTCGACAAAACAGGGAGTGAGAAAAGTTCTCGGGATTTTGCGAGATTTTTGCACATTGAAGGAAGGATATCTTCTCACCATAATATTGGAAACTTACATAAATAATGACGTGTTTGGGACCTTAAAAGAGAAAACTAATCTTCGTATATTCGATGATTATCGAAAACAGGGAAGTCACGGTAATGAAGTAAATATCTTGACTAAACAAGGAAGTTACGTGGAGAAAGGGAGAAAGAATATATTATCTGGGATTCAATTTTGTCATAGTAAAGGATAGTTTGGATTAAACTCAGAAGGCGCGTGAAGAAAATTCCAAATTCCGTAACTTAGTTGCAAAGAAAAAAAGGGAGATTTTGGAAGTTTTCCGACCCTGTAATATATATAAAGGATTGCCTAGATTCATAGAGGAGGTACGTATGCTTTGGGGTAGTTTCATAGAGGTTAGGAAGTTTGCAGAGGCTCGAGATAAAACTCAGAAGAGAAAACCTAACTGCTGCTACAACGAAGAAGAAAACCAGAGAACAGCATCCAAGAACAGTCGCAGAGTTACCCATTATTTCAAATCCAATAACTTTGTAACAATTTGCAACAATTATTTTCGAGTTCGCAACACTTTTGTGAGCGTTTTTCTGTAACAGAGGGTTCTGTAACAATTATATCTGTTGCGAATACACTGTTTATACCTTTTCCTCTTTGTGAACATCTTTTGAGCAATGAAATCAACTTTTGAGCATCTTTCCAACATGAGGAGCTAACCCCCTTGCTGAGGCGACGAAGGAAGCTACTTTCCAATATTTGTGTGGTAACTTTTATTTAATTATTGCAATTCTTTTACAATTATTTGACTTGATGAGAAAATTGATTTATCGATTTTGGTTAAACAATCGTGATTTATTTTGATAGAACATGCTTGCCTAGGGTTTTGATGTTTTATGCTTTCGATAAACAATTATTATTTCTAAAAATCTAATTATTGTAATATATTAGAATCACTTGAATGTATGAGTTGCATGATTATTATTAATTGAATCACATAAAATTGGAAAATAGTGGAATCCTAGTAAGTCCCAGTATCTCTACAATCTTGATAACAACTTTCAAATGAGTTTTCTTTGTTTTAGCATTAGAATTTAAATCTAGAATCGAAGTTTCACAAGTTTCAACGAACCTATTTCTACAACTATAAAAAAAACCACCATATATTCTATCATAATCCGAGACATAGCTGTAAGTAGACTAGAAATCAAGACTTATAGTTTTGACAACTAAACTTGACAAGCAAGCTTGAGATAACAACGCTTGCGAGTTCGACCGAGCAGTGCTCTAACACTTGGTAGTAGCTTTATTAAAAAATATTGTACAAAAAGCATGTAAAACCATTTTATCAATGTTTCTTTGAGGAATTGTCCTGCAATAATTTCGATGGGTTAAACAGGTATGAAAGTTTTGGATGTCTAGTCTTTTTGATCAACTTCAAAATCAGGAATTATAACAATCTCAAACTGCAGACAATTTGGCTACCATACTTGTTTTTTTTGAATCAGTAAACCAACATTATAAACTATGAGTATGGATATAAACAAAGATGGACTTTACCTAGGCCGTTGTATTGATCAATATTCAATATAACTTTCATCGCAAAATAATTGGACTCCTTAATTATTCTTTTTATAGAAATTTATAATGTTACGTTTGAAAGAATTAAAAAGAAATAATTTAACCCCAACTTTGATTATTTCTATTGGTTTAAAAGGTCACTTGTAGCGCGAACATAATAGTTTGGCATGGTTTAAGTACTCATCTTATATATTGACATTCTATGTGCATGCACTTACTAAAATAGAATGTCAAAACGAGTCATATCCTACTTATGTTTTTCCTATTAAAACCCTTGGATAATCCAACGATTTGAGCCTATTTGTAAATTCTTTATACGTAATTTTATTTTTGGATCCCATAAAAGACCGTTCAAAGTAAGGTAATGTATTTAAAAGCTTAAATAAATATATTCTAAATATTGTGGAATCTAGAAAGAAAAAAAAATCACTAACTGATTTATGTTCTTATTTATGTTTTTATTTTTTAAGTAAAAAATATTTACTTAAAATAAAATTAAATGAATTTTTTAATAACAGATCTTAAAAAAACTCAAATTTAATAAGAAACAAAAATGAACAGAATGTTTAAAAATATGAAAATATTTCCCGTTTTTTTAATAAAAAGAAAAGAAAAAATAACTATTGATTTTTAATGGGTTGTCATCATTGTTATTAAATCGCCACACAATTAAATGGCTTCTCTTGAGTTATGAGGTGATTGCAAAGTACATAAATGGCCTAACTTTTAAAGTGTTGATAAAATCACCAAAGGTTAGTCACTGTAATTTCACAAATAAAGTAGGCTACAAATCACTCAACCGAGTAATGTTTATGGCTAGGATCAGAGTGGGATGGTCAGATAGAATGTTTGTCTCTAAAAATATTTTGTATTATAGATATATGTCAGGCAACCAAAGAATAGTTGTGTAGACATGTAGGAAAAAAAACGTAGCATATCAATAAGATATATTTTACACATTAATTACATGATTCAGTATTTTATCAGACAATTAAAACTTTGGTTATCCTCGCATGAAAGACAAAATACAAACAAATAAACATAAAATAATTGCAAAAACAGTAGATACTAGAATCTCGTAATGTTATCACCGTGCTTGCCACAATTTCTAACATCTTGGTGTTTGATTCGACCCAAACTTAATCATGGTAAATTGATATATATAATAAGGATTATATCAAAGTTTCTTTTTATTGTTGAAGACTCTAGCATTGTGTTTCTTTCGAATGCACCACTGCAACGAGAACTATATTGTTTTTATTTTATTTCGGATAATTTATCATCATGTATTAACTTGTTATAACCAAAATAGTAATTAGGTACATGATTACTTACAAGATTATCACAAATACCAAAATAAAACTGCATACCAATGAAGAGATATCAATAACAAGTAAATCTTGAAGAAATCCATGAGTAACTAAACCTTTCTTATTTGTTAGATATGTAGTCGGAAATATGGATACATGTTTATTAATTGAACTGTTCATTCTCATTTGTTCATAATCTCCTTAATATCATTTATGTTTTATTGTTTGTAACACCATGTATGGTTGATTGTTTGATTGCTTAAGTCATGAAATAAATGAACATGCATTCATATCTATGTCTAAGATAGGTTTTGGATTCCGGAATTCTCTAAGAACCATTGTTACAAGTAGCATAATACAATTGTTATGTGTAGAAGTATAACCTAGGTTAAATCCGTGTGGCTCTTGCACCGGATTGCTTAGAATAACCTCAACTCAAAAATAACATTGACTTCATCGGGTTAAATTTGAGTGGTTCTTGCGCCAAAGTCATTTAGTGAAAATGATGCAAATAGTGAATCATGCGCCTTTGATGCTATTAGGAGTTTTTCCAGAGTAAGCATGGGATATGATGTTTTAGGTTTATTGATATTAAGAGATAATGAATATTGAGTACGATTCAACAGATAACACGTTGGAAGATGAAACCTCTGACCAGTATTCTTTTCCTATGATAATTCATATTAATTCACTTGTTTTAGTATAACTTAGTTATAATTTTAATAAAAACAAATCATGCTTACATAGTTAATCGAAATAAATTGATAATCCACATTTGTAAAGTAAAGAACTTAGAAATAATTTTGCTTGGCTGACAACCGACCAACTACTGTATACATATATAAGAGGGCTTATACCGTGAGGGAAAAAGAATCAAGTCCCATAATCTTCAATACCATTAATGTGAGAAATAAAATAGAAACTTTGTAGGTTTGCTACATCATGTATATGTAGCACTATAACGGGTGAGAGGGTCACAACCATCGTGTCTTATAACGGTGTGCGATGGGAAAAAATATATGTGGAAGAGAGACATGTAGAGAAAGAAAGTTTATATAAGACATGTATGGTTTCTAGGTTTAGTATAAGAGAATATATCATCCATGATGTTATACAAGGTTCATGTCAATGCGTCTTGAATAAAGTGTTTTGATAAAAAAAACATGTCGTTTTTGCGAGTGGACTATCTTCGACTATCGTAATTACTATCAAGACTGGTTGTTAGAATGAATTCTCGGTCAAAACTACAATTCATTAATATCAAGTATGTTGTTAAATTTAGATGCCAAAATTGTTTCTAGATTTAACCTACTAAAGCCAGCTTCGGTTTTGAATAGATTTGGTAATAGAGTCTTGGATTTTCCATGTTACTCATGAAGATTGGAGATCACATGAAGACATTAATTTCAAGAACTTAATCAAGGTTAGTAGTGAATACTGGTTGTTCTTTTTAGACTCTTCTCTCTTCTATCTATCTAGAAAAGCCTTTGTCACACTCAACATATTCTCTCTGATTGATTTCCTGAGATAGGAGAGTGATTACCAAATAGATTAGTCATTTAATGTTTGAAAGACGATCGAAAGGGTTGAGTGCTTAAAGTCTTCATAGAGGATGAAGCAACTTAAGATAGTGGACTCTATCTTGGGATTCACGTGCATAGGCCATATTGGTTGTAGGCGCAGGGATACCGAAGAAACTAGGAAACTATGAGTAGTTTACTTGGTCTCAACTATACGAAGTTGGTAGTGTCTTTGTATAACGGCTTAATTCTAAGAGTATTCAAAACTGGACTAGGTCCCGAGGGTTTTCTGCATTTTCAGTTTCCTCTTTAACAAAATTTTGATGTGTCTTTACTTTCTCTTTCCGCAATTATAATTATTGTTTTAGTTATAATTAAAAGTAAATACATTGTACGTTAACCCAAACACTTGGGTTGATCCATATAGTTAGGTTCGGTTTCAGACTCATACTAATACCAAGTGTATACCTTGTGGTTGCTATCTTCTTGAAAGTTTCTGTCTATAGTAGATCACACAAGGTATCAGACTTATAGGTTGATATCGAAAATATTGTGGTATACTTGGTACCATCATCATTTCAAATTCATTGCTTACATCTTAACCAACCTAGCCTTGATCGATTACTATAAACTGGAGGCATCAACAATACTGAAAACTCAGTCCCTGCATGTTTGCGTATATTGTTGCAAAGTTTATACTCCAAACACCTTAGGATCTTCGAGGTCTAAGGTTCGACTTTGAAAGACTCCGCTTGAGATTAGTGAACACAGGTTCACTTATGTTCAAAATAAATATAATTTCGTGATATGTGTCTATATTTATTCCGTTAGTAATTCTTGTCTAGTGTAAGGTCCTTTTCTTATGATATAAGTTTTGAAGGGAATAACCCCTAATGTTGAATATTTAGATTCGTCTAAATCAGTGGAGCAATTATGTCTACTTTATCTTGTATCTGGAAAGAAATGATCAAGAATCCTGTTAGGGGCAGGGTAGTGCTAGGCTTCACGACAGGCTGTGAGCGACTCTTACGTCTAAAAAGTAATCAGTTATGGGAATCAAGAGCGTAGGTTCTTGCGAGAATCAAAAGACGTGGGTGAACAACTGCAGCAAAGTATCTTGGTTGGTGTTTGTAGCGGATTCATATATATGTTTTCAAACTGGACGAGGTCCCGGGATTTTTCTGCTTTACAGTTTTCTTTGTTAAATAAATTTCTGGTGTGTTGATTTACTATTATTTTCCGCATTATATCGATTTTATCTCTATAGTTAAAAGTATAAGCAGGTTATAGTTAATCAATCCTTATGATTCAAAAATATCTATTTGAGATTATCTAAGGATATTTCTTGTCTGATTTACTATTGATTGAAGTGCACGCAAGGAGTAGTCTACAGATTCCATGACCAAAAAGTTGGTGGTTTACTTCGTATATTCCCGTTTTCAATTGGTATCAAAGTATGAAATCACCGAAAAGGCCTAACAGTCAGTGTTTGTAAACAAGATCGGGTTCTACTAACGTTCCATCAGGTGATAATCACACCAAATTTGTGAATACCATCTTTGAAATAGGTTCCTCATCAATCACAAGGATGGATGACCAATCATATATACTCATAGATAAGTCAGAAGTAAACAATTCTTATAGCAACGCATATTTCTTAGATCTTTCTGATGAGTATGACTCTGATATTGATAGAAAAGCTTACTAAAGAAAGTGCCGAACTTATGAATGCTTGAAGTTTGAGTAATATTTTCTAACCATTAAAAACTTCGTTAATCTATTTGTTTTATTCATTTCCTACCAATTGTTTCTAATTTATTTAAAAAACAAAATTAATTAGCTTCTCCTAACAATTTAATATTTTCTAACTAATGTTATTTCCTCTTAACCTATGTAATCTCTCCAAAATAATTAATATTTTCTAATTTTTTTTCTCTAAATTTATGTTCTTCTAACCATTTTATTATTTTTACATTTAGAAATGCAAAATATATCACATAAATCACAAATATTTTATATTATTAAACTTAAAAAAACGACAAATGAATTACATACGAGAAATAAATAAGAACTAGCTATCATAATAAACAACAAATAGGAAAATCGTTAGTAGGAGTTAAAATATACAAAATAATTAGAAGGAAAAATAAATGTTAGAATTAGTTTGGAAAAAAATTAAAAAAAGTATTAATCGGTTAAAATTTTATTTTCTCATTGTATTAAGTACTTTATGTACAAGTAAGCCCATGTCATATGGGAGTGTTCAACCACATATGCTCTAACGAAGACCCATGAAATCTACTTGGGATGAAACCATAAATATGGTCGCTAGACGGTTTTAGAATTCGAAGAGTTGGAAGAGTACCTAACCATTCTGATATCCTACCAATTACTTCCTCCGTTCCTAATTAATAGGCTGGTTTTGATTTTAGAGAAAATTAAGGAAATTAAGAGAACTAATCATTGAAAGTTTCAGCAGTTCTTCCGCTTCCATGACAAATTCTCCTGTTTGTGCCTCGTAAAAAGTGGTCCTCATGACACTTGTCAATAAAAGAAGTGAATTGAAATGGTCCCCATGACACTTGTCAGCAAAAGAAGTAAAGTGAAATGGTCCACATGACACTTGTCATCAAAAGAAGTTAAGAGAAAGTGGTCCCAGAAAACTAAAGTAACATTTGACTTTCCCAATTAGGAAACCAACCTATTATTTAGGAACGGAGGGAGTAGATTGCAGTAAACCAACAAGATAACTTTCATTTTTGATGATTTCTACAAATTGCAATGAATTTGTCGTCTTGTACCTGTATTTACAGGGATTTCTTATAGGCCCAAAACCCTTAAACTATCTAGACATTGATCAAAACTAAAGAACTATAATTTTGGGCATACCAAAATCTTCCAAGGCATACTGAATGAAGACAAAAAAAGGTTGTCAAATAGCAAAATCAGATAACCCCTTAACCCAAATTTTTTTTAATGGCAAATCTGCCCTTTACGTATTAGTGTTAATAACCTTGATTAGTGATTAAATATTTTGTTTAGTGATTAAAATAATTTTCAGAATTATAAGAGTTGTTTAGATGAAAAATTTGAGGATGAGTTGTTTACACAAACTCAAGATGATGATTTTTATGAGCCAAATCCTGATGATGAAGACATTGATGAGGAACCCAATGCTTCTAATACACAGGTACACTTATATCCTATACTTAATCTCACTTCTATAGCTCTCAATTATCAAAAGTTAGGTTTTTTGAATCATGGTTCGGCGAAACAGGTTGAGGTTCGGCTCACATCTATGAGCCGAATCTACCAATTGATGAACGGTTCGGCTTACTGAATCTGTTTACTGCATGTGCCGAACTGTTTGCTAGACACTAGTTCGGCTTATATGAAAGTTTCATTGTAAGCCGAACAACATCCTGAATAGCTCGGAAAAAAATAATTACCGGTTCGGCTTATATTTCGAAAATCGTATGACCCGAACATCAATTTGTTATTTTTTGGGTTAAAAAATTGTTATTGGTTCTGCACATATTGAGAATATCGTAATAGTCGAACCTCGTTAATGTGCTAGGTTCGGCACATATTATGATTATCGAATACGCTGAACCCCTATGCATATTTATCTGTAACTAGGTTCGGCTTGAAATTTCATGAAATTTCATGCCGAACTGTTCATATACACTTACAGGAAGCTTTTGTGAATAACAGTTCGGCTAAAAACGCAACTCAATTTTGAGCCGAACCCAACACTGTAACCGTCATTTAATCGATGAAAAACAGAAAATAGGAGATTGGGTTTGTAAAACTTGCTTTCTTATCCTCATTTCCGGAGTTGGAGATGCAGTTGGTTCAATTTCTGGTTCAATTGGTGGTTGATTTTCAGTTTCTACACCTTCATCTTCAATTGGTTCTTCTTCTTCAATTGATGGATTAAAAGACGATTTGGTTTGCCTAGTCCCTGCTTTTCTTTGTACGAGTCATTATGTGGTTGAGTTTAATCGACGATCAAATTTTTACGAATCGACAATTAATCCCGATGATGATTTTTTTTTTCGCAGGAGGGGGAAAAGTTCGGCTAGAGGAGGAGGAGGAAGAAGAGATGGTAAGGGAAACTGATTTTGATTTTTTAGAAAACTGATTTTAGGTTTTTATATTAAGGGTATATAGGTAATTGAACTACCCATAGGGTACCCCTTATAAGGTCACCCAAGATGGGACTATTGTTTTGTATGCCTAGAAAGATTTTGGTATGCCCAAAATCAGGGTTCAAACTAAAAGGTATCATATTAAACTCTTTACGGAAAAATTGAGCTTTGGTTAACTTAGCAATCTTTTTAAAGCATGTGAATTTCCATAGAAACTTCTTTAACCTATGAAGTTAGATAATCCTTAAATCAGTTCGTGCGCAATTACAAAAAGTGAGCTATGGATGTTAACTGGCTTCAAAAGAATTACTTAAGTTAACCAGAGCTCGTTTTGGTCGTAAAGAGTTTAATATGATACATTTAGTTCCTTTCAAGGCCTAGATAATTTAAGTGTTCTATGTCTAGAAAAAAAAACCCTTTAAATACAAGTACAAACTACAAACTCTTTACAGTTTGTGGACATCATCAAAGATGGAATTATCTTGTTGGTTTATTGCGATCTGATTGGTACTATACTAGAATGGTTAGGTACTACGCAAACTCTTCGAGTTCTAAAACTGTCTAGCAATCGTATCTATCGTTTCATCCCAAATTGTTTTGATGGGTCTTCATTAGAGCATCTATGGATGAACACTCCCATAGGATGGGCTTACTGGTACCAAAGAGAATAATATTTAAATTTTTTAAATGACTAGTACTTTAAAAAAAAAATCCCAAACTTATTTTAACATTTATTTTCTAATTATCTTATATATTTTAACTTTTTTCTACTAATGACTTGCTTATCCTGATATTTATTCTCGATCCTGCTAATGATTTTCATATTTTTCTATTTATTCATGATAGCTAGTCCTTGTTTCTCATATGTGATTTATCCATTGTTGTTTTTAAGTTTGATAATATAAATCATTTGTGATTCATGTGATATATTTTGCATTTCTAGATGTAAAAATAGTAAAATGGTTAAAGGAACATAAATTTAGAACAAGAAGAACAGTCTAGAAAATATTAATTAGTTTGGAGAGGTTACTTAGGTTAAAAGAAAAGGAAATAATTATAAAATTAGTTCGAAAATATTAGATAGTTAGGGGAAGGTAATTATTATTTTTAATAAAATTGAAATAATAGGTAGTAAATTTGAGTCTTTTAAATTTTTCTATATTAGAAAACAAAGTCAACTCTCTACCGTGCATGATTTCTTTATTTATGGAGAGAAATTGTACTCCTATTAATCCCCAGTAAGATTCAGAGATTAGTTTTGCAGCTCATGAGAAAGTTAAGGGATTGGAAAAAGAGGTTGAAGATCTCAAAACTGCTTTAAAAGGTTGATTTCAGACTCAGTTCCTGAATCTTTTGATCATCCTTCGTCTCATCCCTCTTAAACTAATCAGGTGCGTATTTCTAAGATTTTAAATATGTCATCTAGTAAGTCTAAGAAATTATTTCAATCAAAGGGAGATTTCCATACTAATCTCTCTGAAAATAAACATAAATTTTGTCACTTTTGTAACAAACACGAACATTTATGTAATGAAAGTCATTTTAGGTTGGAAGATATAAAACTTGATGATCTTAAAGGAACAATGAACTTAATTCCTTAAAAGGTCCCCTGCTATGCGCAAACTAATGGTGTCAAAAAAGGAGCGGTCAAGAATCTAAATAATTCTCAGACTAAGTGTCATGTAACTAAATCTCCTAATTCTATAAAAAAAAAGGTTGTTCCTCACAAAAGCTATGGTCAGAATTATCTTCATGATAATTGTCAATCTCTGACGATAGATAACATAACGAGAAACAAAAGGGAGATTTATAGTGTTGTCAAACCTCCCATGTTCGGTATTTTAAAAATACCAATATCATATAAGAAGATCAGAAGCAACCATTTAAAGTAATCAAGCATCTGGAAAATATCAAAAATGTTATATTCAGATACAAGATACCATTGGCAAGTTAACTGAAGATATCATGAAGCCGAAAAGCACGCGCATTTGGCCGGTCAAACTTTAAACATTATCATAGTCACTTTATGACAACTTCAAAAGCTCTAACGTAATTAGGGTTAACCAAGGAAAATCCAAGCAAAAATTTAAGTATCAAAACTATGGGTAATGCAATGTTTACCTCAACAAAAATTGATTATGTTGATATATATATATATATATATATCTTCATTACTGATAGATGAGGAATGCAATTCAAACATAAATGTTGATATTTCAACAATGTCAGTCTCTTAATGTCATGAAATATTTTTTTTTAACAATTCTTGTATTATCTTGTGCATTATTGACATTTTATTCATCGTTTATGTTATTTTCCCTGAATGTTTGGTGGGATCCTAATATTGCCTTGATATTTATACCTGAATAATTACTCGGATTATATTTCTTAAACAAGGCAATAATCTTCTTCTTCTTTTTATCTAGCTTCATTGTTCCAAGGACAGGAGTCCAGTTTTCAAAGGTTATGTGACCTTCGTTAGTGGTTTACGATTATAATTCCCAAAGTGGTTGTCATAATCTTTTCCCAAGCACCAATAAAAGTAGCCACAATATATATAAAAGAAATCTGATTCAAGGTGCTTGTGACGGACTGGAAAATTACGCCTAACGCGCCAGGGCGCATAGTCCCATAACTCCCTAATGTGCCACTCTGATGTTACTAGGGTTGTACATGGTAATGGTTATCCGCTAGAACCAGACTGAACCGAACGATTAGAAAAAAAACCGAATTGAACCATTTATTAATTGTTTGGTTTTGGTTAAGAAAGTAAAAAACCGAAGGTGGTGATTTCGGTTTTGGTTTGATCTAAAACCGAATCGATAACTAATTGGTAAACAGGTTATCTTGGCCATTGATATATTATTTCCATAAATTTGATTTTAAGCGTTGAAATTCCACCTTTTATACCCTAATATCATTCGACCTCTTCATTTTCTTCTCCAGTTTTTATCTCTTTCTCTTCCATCACAAGAGCAGCACCGCAGCCATGGAGGGAAGTCACCATTCACTACCTTTTCTTATTTTTCCATCAAAATCCAGAGATAAGTAAAGATATGTAGATCTTATCCTCTTTTTCCTCCTCCCTTTTCCTCTTCCTCTATGTTCTAGGCTTTTGGATATAACCCTAAATCGATCATGCGAAACAAACAACCACAATAGCAAATGAAACAGACAATCAAATCAACAAGAATCTTCATCAAAAGGTATGATTTATCATTCTATCTTACTTATACTACTTCACTTTGATGATTTAAGTTTAGAGATTTTCAATTTTAAAAACCAAGGTTTCATAAAAATGATTTTGCAGGATTGATTTTGCTTTATTATTGTTTTACATTTAATTATTGTTATTGGGTTACTGATACAATTGGTTTTAGTATCATTGTTTTGCTTGATATAGCTATGGAAAAAGAGAATCAAGTAATTAAAAAAAGGCGGAGGAGGAAAATGTCGCAGAGCTTTGATTGTAATGTGTTTGCATGTTTGCTTGAATTTTTTTTTCTGTTGGTATCTAATTGTGAGTCAACAAAATTATTAGTTAATAATTTGAAATTGAAGAAGGGTATGATTCAGAGATGGGTTTTGAGTAAAATTATAATGGATATGACTATGTATGAATTACAGGGACTGAATAGATGGAGGAGATTGGAAGGTTCTGTTTAGGAATGGTCGCTAGATGAAGATGGTGGTTTCTAGGAAATAACAAATTTGAAGCTTATGATGCTTCTAATGACATATGAAACGCCAGATTTCAGATTTGGTTTGAATTGAATGAATAGATGAACGTTAGGTTTTTACTTCCTGGAATGTTAATGTTTTATACTTCCACTTTTTTTTTTGTATTCTTTTGTATTTTTATGAACTGTCAATTACATGGAACTGATATAACAATCGGTTAACCAGAAGCCCGTCGGGAAAACCCGAAACCGGCTATAAACCGAGCCGATGGTTAATGACTCGGTGTTGGTAAATTTTTAGAAACCGACACTAATGGCTTCGGTTTTGGTTTGGCTGAAAACCGAGCCGAAACCGACCATGAACAACCCTAGATGTTGCTTATCAGTCCTTAAAGCATCTATTCGATCCAGTCAAATGTACGTGAATTTTCCTTTACAAGCATGCTTGGAGAGCATGTCGCCTTGAACTTAGCTTTCCTACCATTCCAACTTACCCTTATTCTGTGAAGTGTATAAAGTAAGAAATGCGAATACCGAAGCACAATGCATCACTGGCTTCCAAGTCTTGTCTAGGCATAACACATGCCTATTTTTAGCTCCCCTACTCAGCTTAATGTTGATGGGTGAAAACAATTTACTAGTTAAAGTGTAAAATGGTGTAGTAGGCAGATGCTCAATCAAGCTAATCGTCTAAAATCTTTAACATATGCACTGCACAGGAGTGTTTTGAGTTCAAGAGATCAATCTGTAAGACTCTGGCCTAAACCAAGAAATGACCGTTCCAGATTCAGTTTGGTCACAAAGGAATGAAAAGGGTCAACTTGTAAGGAGGAAGGCTGATAATATGTGAGAGCAACAATAATTGTTTGAAGATGATTCTCTGTGTTAGACCGAGAGAAAGATTTTGTATGCGATAATGATAGACTGTCATAATTTGGGTTACGTTAAATTATCTTAGTTATCAAATCATAGGGTGAGGAACCTATTTATTACAGAAGTAGTTAACACATTGATCTCCAGTAAGTGATGACGGTTGAAGAGGAGTGGAAAAGTAAGGAAGTGGGAAATCGTGGTTGAACTAGGTCCGCTTTGTTAGGAGACTTGGTTGATTGTACATCCACTACTTCTTCAACTTCCATCATGACTTACTCACTTTCTCATCATATACGTGGTGCTACATCACACCCTATGTAGGCCGCCATACAAAAAAAAAACCTAGTGAATATCCCCTATGTGACACGATTGATGTCTCATGTGAAGTTTGCTTTGCATACGAATATTTTTTTGGTCAATCGCCGACTTAAATAGACTGTGATTCTTAGCTTAATCAGTTGAGCATAATTCACAGTGATGAATGTGACATGCTCTGTGACTCATCATTATGATGAATTAAGCATAAGATGTCTGATGGGACATAAATGATGCTTATACATTGAGTTTGATGTATTATTGATAATTGTGACATATCATGGTGTTAGCTGAGGCGACAATGATATTCGAATGATTTGGATTGACGATCATAGATATGATAAGATTGCTGGATTGATCATAGACTAGAATGTATTATGATGTGTCAAGTATTTGGCAAGAAATGACATGAAGATAAATAGTGTTGAGTCACTAATGAATATTCATCCTCTATCCACCATGTCATGAGCAGTCTGAATGTCAAAGCAGAGAATACGATATTAAAATATTGGTAGATCGACCAATGAAATATTTGATGATCAACCCATGAAATATTGGTAGCAAGATCAAATTATTTAATTATTTATAGCTAACATAAAAAAATTATTGATTCTCATACCTAATTAGAATTATGCTCTGCAAAACATCCAATTAGAAACCCTAATTTAGCAAGTAATGGATCAAGGAGATGGACGATCAAACAATGGGTAGAGAGACCAACCTATTGGGTATGAGTACCGGGTGGGACCGTCTAGGCGTATGGATGATTGTCCAATTGGTGTAAAGAGGACCAATCAAATGAAGGATTAATTAAATGATTATTTGATGAGTGGAGTGAGACCGGCCATGGTGGCACGGGATCGACCAGGACTGGCCATGGTGGTGCACGGGACACCATATCGAGGGTCGTCCATCCTGAGAATTTTTGTATTTCTGGGTGGTCATTCGAGCATTATTTTGTATTTTCAGAATAGTTTGATCTTGATTGAAACTCTTGATTTTGCTTAAATAAGGAAGTAGGATTTTGCTCTAAAAAATAATATTTAAATATACTATATGGTGTAAAGACCTAATGGTTGCGGGACCACTTGCTTTGTGGACCATATGGTGAATTGAGCAATATTTAACAAACTAGGGAAAATCAAGGAAGTTGATTGAATGAGGAAGTCCTCAATTTAGGATACAACAAAATAACAAAACAAATAAAAATACAAAACGAGGGGACCAGCCATGGCACCGACGGCTAATGGGCTCAATCCCGCAAGTTTTTTTGAAATATTATTTTATATATATTTTTTCTCTCCTCCTTTGATGAGTTTTTAATATCCTCGTTTGTCCATGCTTTTGGGTGCTCGTTTGAACATTATCACTAAATACACCTATGCCATTTTCTCGGGGTTACTCCGTGGTGGCCCGTATGCCCGAAAGGCGAAAAATCATTACTAATTCATGGAATTCAGGTGGAAAAAGCCGTGAATTAAAGTAATAAAATATTATGGTGAAAATAAAATATTTTCTAGGAATTCAATTGATGAATATAACACTGTAATTAATTAATTAGTCGCTTTATACTAGCAATCAATCTGTCTAGGAACATTAAATTGATTCGAGAATCGAGGTATCAGGTATGAGATGCTAAAACCATCATACTCGTTCTGAATATTTATTGTGTATAGTTAGGGAACACCTAGAGGGGAATAACACGACCAGCACCAGTGGTCAATCCATCTAGGAGTTGTCCAATCATTCTCGACTTTATACAAAAGTGGATACTGAATTGCACATTATAAATGATGATATATGCAAAATATTGAAATCTTAGCTGAGAGACTTTAATGTTTTCTTTACATATTTATGGTCTGAAGAGGTTACATGATTAATCAGAGACCGTCGTAACAAGATCTTTTATACTTAAATTCCAAAATATGAATTTCATATATTCGTCTGAAGTCGGGTCAGAGATATACAAAACTATGATTTTATAATTTTGTCCTTTATCAAAAATCCACCATCAACACTTAGGTATTGTTGAAAGCATGCACTGGTCTTGCATGTGTTAAGGGTGTATCAGTCAGGCTCATTCTGTACTTGTCTTGCATCATCCTTGTGATCCAAGTATCTTATGCAAACTCCGCTAACTTGTATACCAATATAGCTTACTTTCCCGACCATGCTCGATGCAACAATAGTGCATGCCTACGTCGAACGACTCGATAGGAAGTATGAACATTCAAGAAATCAAATGCAACTTGCCTCATCATGTATGGAAACAACCATCCTTTGCATCACCTTGCTGACCCAGATGATATGAGTTACTATAATGTAGCAATCACCTCTCAACTAGATGATATGAGCGATAAAGTGTTGAACCATCAATCCTGCAACTCATTGCGGCTACCTACATACCCTACGGAGAAGGGATCAAGCACGGATCATAGTTCATCGTCGGGACAAGCAACTAAAGCCAACTCGTATTGCAAGGCTGTGGCGAAGCAATAATGGCCTAGTCTGTATAGGCCAAAAGGGACATTTGCAAATGATGCACTAAAATGTTCATCATTGGCCTTTCTTATGTGTTGCATCACTAGTTCGAAATGCTGCAACTTTGATGACTAAGCATCGTAAAGCTCTATTGACTAAGCCATGCGCCAAAATGATGTTTCCCCATCGATAGGCTAAGCTACGAAGCTTTAGGCACATATCCGCTATATGCACCTTCAACCAATATCCCTTCCCTATGTACGTCTTAATGACATTTTTACAACTAAAAGTTGGGACGTACTTTGACATTCACCAAGTGACAATATTTTTATTCATGGCCGTTGTCAAGGCCAAGTCCCGTAAAACGTCATGATGGTTGTATTTCTGTCTCTGGCCGGTAGGCCAACTTCAATATTTTGCCATGATGGCGCTACATTGCCTCGGCCATCCTGATCTGGCCTGATACACCAAAGTGATGCGATATTGTCCCTAAGCCAATGTCCTATGTAATGCGCCATGGTGGCGCCACTTTGCTTTAGGCTAGCCACCCAACTTACGTGATGCACCATTGTGGTGCGATATTGGCCCTTGGCCAATATGCCTACACAGTGCACCATTCTGGCCCCATATTGGATGTAGGTCAATTTTCCTCTACCACGCAACGTAATCTTCAAATGAAGCTTCATCCCAGGCCATGGAGCACCATTGCGCATGTGCCATGCGAAAAGTACGGGAGTTGCATTGCTACTTGTTGAATCCAGGACCCCATATGGGGATCAAAAATTCTTATGCTATGTGTAGAGTTCTCCCTACCTCTGGCTCCTAATGCAAGAGTCGAAGACAAGATCCATGTGAATATCTAAAAATAAGCTTATAAGATCATGCACTTGGATAAAACTTATCTTGTCATGAAGTTGGTGTATAAATTCAGATTACAATTTAAAGTAAAAGACATTTACTAATTATTCCAGTAATTTATCTTTAAAATAGGTAACATCATCGTCTTAGTTTAAGCATGCACTTGTATGATACAAATAAATTTTCCATGTCGATAATTTGGAAAAAACTTCAATTTTATCTTACCTTAGAAAAACCTTTTATCAAAATAAAAGAGAAAACTCTTGACCCTGCTTGATTTACCCTTTGCAAATTCCTCTCTGCTTCATGTGATTAAGGATTCATACACCAGGAGTTAAAACTTTTTTCTGGAAGTATATGTTCTACCTTACTTGGAGTAGTTTTATAACCATTGTTAGTTAATTTTTAAATTCAATGTTACTCGTTTGTTTACTCAACTAATTGTGAAATATGTTGTCATCGTTTATTTCTTTTCAAGTCCTGAAGTTGTGTAAGTATCTTACTCGAGTAATCATGGTAAAAGCTCAAAGATTTAATAGTTGTGAAGGAGTAGGACTTGAAAGGAAGAAGAAAAAACCTTTTGTCAATGGTGAAGTATCCACCTCAGTTTGAAGACTATCTGAAAAAGCGGGAGTATGACAACCGCACCAGCAATTCGTTCGGTAATTTGTATGGACTAACTCCAATATAATTCCGAGAGCACCAGCTTATAAAGCAAGCTCTATCAAGAAATATGTCAAGGAGTTATATCTCAATTTCTCAATACAATCTGCAATCAAAAAAATAGAAATCCGTGAGCCCGATTGATATGAGAAACAACTTGGATGGTACCAAAGACCACTGCCCAAGTGCCAATCAATTCCTATCCAACAATCAAGGTCGGATTTACCAATTTATTGATCTACGCACAACCTGTGATATTTTAATTATATAAACAAATATAATGAGGAAAATAAATAACACATATACCATAAGTTTTGTTAAAGAGGAAACCGCAAATGCAGAAAAATCCCGGGACCTAGTCCAGATTTGAACACCGCACTGTATTAAGCCGCTACAGACACTACCCTACTACAAGTTAACTTCGGACTGGAATGTAGTTGATCCCTAACCAAGTCTCACACCGATTAACGTACAATCGCGTTCCTTACGCCTCTAGAACCACGCCGTATTCTGCGCACTTGATTCCTTTAGCTGATCTCACCCACAACTAAGAGTTGCTACGACCCAAAGTCGAAGACTTATAAACAAATCTGTCTCCCACAGATAAGTCTATTCTGATAGATAAATATGTCTCCCACGGAAGTACCCATGAAGTTTTTGTTCTGTCTTTTGATAGATCAAGGTGAATAGGAACCAATTGATAATCCGGTCTTATACTCCCGTAGAGCAGCCTAGAAATATCAATCACTTCACAATAACTTAACTATATGGTAGTAGAAAAAGTTATTGTGTAATCACAAAGATTGAGACGAAGAACTTTGTGATTATTTTTTATATCTTACCTGTCGGAGATAAATCTCTAGCAGATCTTAGAAAAGATAGTACTCAATACAAGTAAGATTAGAACACACAACTACAGAGAAAATAATTGGGTTGGCTTCACGAATCCCAAATGAAGTCTTCAAGTCGTTAACCTATAATGGTTTTGGAAAAACCTAGGTTAAAGGAAAATCGACTCTAGTCGCAACTAGGACACATGAAAGTGTCGGGATTAGGTTTTCCAGTTGCTAGAGTTTTCCCTTATATAATATTTCAAATCAGGGTTTGCTTTCAATCAAATCTAAGATAGCTTAGTAAAAAAGCATTCAATATTCACCGTTAGATGAAAACCTGATTTAAGATTCAAGCTAAGTCTGCTTAAAACCAAAGCAATATCTCTCCATCGTTAGATGGTCTTATCTTGTTACACACAAATCTAATATACCTTCATTTAGATATGGGTAACCTTACCTAAACGTGTATATTGAGTTGGCTCAATAACAGTTAACCAAAGTTAGCCATATGAACACTTTTGTCTTAACCACATTCATCCAACACTTTTAGATCAACTATGATGATCAATAAATCATGAAAGATAATCAAATGAATCTAATTGTGTTTCACATAGAATTGTTCATTTGTTCACTATTTCACAGAAATATATATGAACCAATTGAATCAAAATCAGATTGATTCGTAAGAATCAATTCATGAAAATTAAGCCACAGTTTGCACAGGTTGCATTCTTTAATTCATAAATGTATTTGTTCATGAGTATGAAAAACATACTTAACCGATTTTAAAACTTAAACCACTAAGTTTGCAAACAGGTGCACAAACTATAGCTTACTGACTCTGGTCTTGTCCAGCCGTTTGCAAACGGGTATGCAAACAGAAGTCTCGGACCTAACTCAGGTAGAACTGTTCGCATACTGGTATGCAAACTTGGTCCCAGACTTTAACAGTTAAAACCGTTCGCATACTAGGTATGCAAAAAAGGTTCGCCTGAATCATACCAAAACAATTTGCATACTAGGTACGTATATTGTGATTTATCCAGACAAAGGTTTTTGTTCTAAACTCTTATTTCAATAATTGAAACATCCTTGGAAAACGACAATAGCTGTCTCACACAAACTATTAGCTTCAAGTAATTTTCAAGTGATCGAATGATCAATACGAAACTTTGCGAGTCAACATCAAATGATTGTCTCACACAAATCATATAAGCTGTTTCAAGGCAATTTCCACATGATCATCTTTTGACTTATTATTTAGTTTCCAACAAATAAATTGTTTCTAACTAAACTTGCCAAGAATATGATGAACGTAGATAAAGCAAAAAGCTTCCAACACATATTTCGAGAAATAGATAACTGAGTTAAACTCAGCTCGAAATATCAAATGTGTATAATATAAAAGTCTATATAGTTATACGACTTAGTCTCATTAGGAGATAAAATGGAATAGACTTTTGAGTGATATATAAGTTTTAGTTTCCACATACCTTTTGTTGATGAAGTTCCTCCAAGCTCTCCTCAGTAGATCTTCGTCTTCAATCGATGAAGGTCGTGAAGTCTAAATCTCAACTACACATTTTATCATAATCCGAGACATAACTATAAGTACACTAGAAATCAAGACTATAGTTTTGATCAACTAAATTACAAACATGCTTGAGATAACAACGCTTGTGAGTTCGACTGAGCAGTGCTCTAACACTATCATCCTAACATAACTTGTAAATTTTCTTGTGAACATCAAGATATTAAGAAAGATACTGTGATATCGGCTGAAGTTGTTTACAGTCTCTTGAAAAAACTTCGAAGTGATGAAAGTTCAGCTCATGACTACTATTAGCAATCAAGATTTCTTAAAATCTGAGTTGGATAGAGTTTATGTAAATCTTGATCTCAGAACGTCTGAGGATATGATATGACGAAATTGGGGAACCAATTTATCTGCCGCAAATCCATCTCAAAACCCAAAAATTTGTATCATAACCCAAAATTTACCGCCGTAGCCTAAAAAACATGCCAACTCTGACCCAATTTTTACCCATAGCAGAAAATTTGACTTGATGATTAAAAATCTCCCTTATGATGTGAAATTTTTATTGACCAATATCTTGCTTGGCGCTTAAGAACTTTTTCATTACCCAAAATTTACAGGTGAACCCAATATTTGCATTGCGATGCTGAGACGTAAAATTTGTTTTGTGACCTATTAAATCCACAGATAACCCTAAATTTTTCATTGTAACCCAAAGATTATTTTGTCTAAGATAAAAAGGATATACATTGAAAATGTGAAAAAATATTTACAAAGGTGAAAATTGTTCATTAAGACCACCAAAATAACAAGATATCAACTAAAGGTTTATAATTTCATCCCAATGGAAAATGACTTCAGTGGTCAAGTAACCATCAAAATTCCTTCTTGCACGCACAAAATACAAAGTTTTGCTTGATAGCGGTCACCAGATCATCATTCATCATGGGTTTTCCTCCATAGATCCTTGTGCTTCTCTCCTTCCATATCTCCTAGAAAGTAACATTTGGTAACACATTCCATATGTAGAGCTTCATGTTGCTAAAGTTAGAGATTTCCAACCTCTTAAGCGTGTTAAAAACCTATATGACATCACCCATTTTATAGACTAGGCATTGAAGAAAGAATTCCGTATCTTTTTAACCCACTCACAATTTAAAATTAAGTGATCACTGGTCTCATCTTCATTGCTACATAATAAGCATATAGTCGAAGTCAAGGTAATACCTCTATTTTGCAGCATGGTCCTTGTAGTAATCGGGTTGTGCTTAGATGTACTGTAAAATGTACTTTAGGAGGAATAGTTTTATTTCCTAAGAGAGCGTCAAAGTTGCAGTATTCATTTTCTTCCATCAACTTGTCATAAACTTTCTTGGATGTGATATCTCCCACAACCTCATCCCCTCTCCATGCTTCACTTCAGACAGATTAATTCTTTATGCAAAATTCGATTATTTTCTGAAAGAGAAAATTCAAATGCCTCTTCTGATATTGATTTCAGAGTTACTCTTTTGCAAACTAGTATTGTACAAACAAAGGTATTTACTGGCCAAATAATATTTGCCAGCCCACCCATTATTCCAAAACCTCACATCTGCACCATTTTAACACATGAATATCAACACAAGAATGAAAATTTTACTTAAATTACAAATTTTCTTCTCATTTTGCCTTTTTTTCATGTCTAACACAACTTAAGTTGTTGGAGGTCAAAATTTTACTTGAATCCTATTTATTGTACGATGTATTTGTATTTATGTCATTTTATTTTTGAGTTTTCAATTTTGCCTATAGATTTTGTTTCCACTTAGATTAATCTACAATTGTCATACGCCGGAGGGATTAGTATATACTCCTTCCGTCCATATATAGATGACCTATTTATTTTTAAATTTTGTTCGACTTATATCATTAAACAAGGGAATATTTCTAAAACTACCCTTTTATTTGATTATTGTTAGTATAAGAGATATGTATAATTTGGTAGCCATATTTAAATTCGTTATATAGGTGTTGTAAAATGTTTTCCAATGGTATAAAGTTTACGAATATCTGTGGTGTAGTTTAAGAGATAAATCATTTTCCTCTCTTTCTCCTTTATCTCTTGCTCATTCTTTACCAACAAAACCTTCGACAACAACCCTTTTCTGCTCAGAGCGGATTTCTTCACTAGTTTTTGCTTTCTAGGTTAGTTAGTAGTTTTAACTTAGTAGTTTTTTAATTTTTTTATATCATTATGGTGGTTATATTTATTCTTTTAAGGTTTATCTTCGCTTTAATGACGGTTCTTGGTTATTGTGTTGTGTTTTAAGATCAATAGTGATGCTATCCAACGATGGAATCTTCATCTTTGTTGTCTCCGACAACGAAATTTTCATCAGAATCTTTATCATCATCTTATCCGGCGATAGAATCTTCGTTGATGATTTCTTTGACGACAGAAGCTTCATCACTCGTTACAAGAGATTTGAGCAAACCACTCCTATTATGGGAGCACATCTTTCGAAAGAAGAAAAGAAAACTAAATGGTTGGAATTTAATTCCGAGAAAAAGTAATCTTCCTCCGATTTAATCAGATCTTATTCATACTTGTATTTGTCTTACTCCAGCAATCCTTTTGTTTTTCTTTTCGGATTTCTCGGTATTTTTATTTTTACGGTATGTCCTTGTTACTTTGTATTCTTTTATTTTCGATCTTAAACTCATTGTAGCATCAAATTTCCATTAATGAAAAGGTTCCATGTTTATATAAAAAAAGGAAAAAGAGATAAATCATTTATAAATTTTACTAGTTATTATCCGTAAGGGTATAATTATAAAAAATATTTAAAAACATTCTTTTCTTTTCCTTTTTTAAAAAATTATGTGAACTTGAACTATATCATCCATCCAGGGACAGAGAGAGTATTACATAAATTCTCGTCGATCGGTATGGTGGAAGCTATTAACGTAAGTATTGGAGTAATGTTGCTCGTCTATTATTCACCAAGTTGTCTCATTTGGCACGGCATCTTTGATAAACTTGATATTCAGTCTCTGACGAATAAAAATTATACTAATTCTTTTAGATGACTATAATCCTTCTTCCTTATCTGCTGCAAAAGTCTTCCAAACAACATTTATCTTCAGATAATTCTATTTTTATTAGCACCGCTCATATGAAGAATAAAGATCGAATAAAATTTTAGCACGTGGAGACAGGACAGCGAAGCTTAGAATAAGGAATCCAGCATTAAATTTCTTAATTTCAAAATTAATAGATCTCGTAAAAACCCAGCATCGCAAACACGAAATCATGATCTCCGCGTAAGCTGACGATTCCCTTGGAATCTGTAGAAAACAAGAAAACAGCAAACACAGAGAAGAATTGTGGGCCGAGACTGACTGAGAAATGAGAATCTCACAGCTCTAAATTCATTTTAGATCCCATAGCCACGTGGATTAACATGGTTGGATTTAGACGTCTTTGGAAGCATTGAAAGGCCGTATTTGGATTTAAACGCCCCTCCCTCCCGACTCAAGATTCCATCTCTTATCTTTTCACAAACAAAAGGCGTTTTATCATTTTTTGACGCTTTTACCCTCGGCTTCAAACCTAATTATATTATGAATTAAAATAGGGGAAATTAGGGGGAGACCCAAAAAAAATAATATTCTCGCTCTCAAGCCCACAATTAATTTTGTATACCGTGACACCCATAATTATATGAATCAATACATAACTGGTTATGCATACTATCTTTTCAGGCATACCTCGTTATGCATACTATCTTTTTCAGGGGTATAATTGGCAGCGCAACTTGGACATAACATATCTAAAAATCCGCGCCTTAGAATTTTACAAATTTTATATCGTTGGAAATCTTTTTAAAAGAGCTACGCAACGAGTACAAAAAAGAATATCAAATTTTTGTTTTTAACGAAAAAATCGGAGGTGATCCTCATTTTAGGGATTTTTTTTGAAAACTTGATACTTAACCATTATGCAGTCACCAAAAACGATGCATAACACATTCTGCAGACGCATAACGAATTATGCAACCATTTTTTCGACTGCATAACAAGTTATGCATCTATAACAAGTTATGTAACCATTGTTTTGGTTGATTTTAGCCGTACATATAAAAAATTGATGCATAATGCAGTATGCATCCATATTTACGGATGCATATCAGGTTATGCATCTATTTTCTCGATGCATAATGCATTATGTAGCCATATTTTCGGAGGTTTTCTGGACTGCATAACAAGTTATGCAACAAATTTTGTAGATGCATAACAGGTTATGCATCCATTTTCACGAATGCATAACATGTTATGCAGACAGTTTCTCGACTGAATGACATGTTATGCAGTCATAACCACATCATCATCTTCTTTCATGTTTCATTAACTCCCACGCAAACCATTATCTTTCAGTTATTCGGGGGCTCTTGGTCAAAATCATGTATTTACACCATCATCTTCTTTCATGTATTTACACCATCATCTGCAATTAAACCTGCATAACAGGTTATGCAGGTTTTCTGGACTGCATAACAAGTTATGCAACAAATTTTGTAGATGCATAACAGGTTATGCATCCATTTTCATACAGTAAGCTAAGTTGTTAATGTGCTTATTTTATTTGAAACTTGGCCACGACAGAGCAAAAAAAATCATTAATCTATGCAATTACACACATGAGCTCTTGAATTCCTCCCGGCTCCCACCACGCCACATCATTAGCTAGCCAGTGCATGAGGAGTAGAGCATAGTACTTATGGATGACAGATGTTGTTCATGTAATGTTGATGTCAACATGTGGACAGACATCATGCCACATCATGCCTCTTAAAATGAAATGATCCGAGAGATAAGTGTGTACAGAATATCCCTACGGCCTTTAATTCACAACTCAAAACATTGATATTGAAGGAACATAATGAATAAAATGTATATAATGCCCGTCAGCATCTGCTCTAGCAAGAAAGGTAATGACTGAATCCGCTGTTTTAATTTATATCTGCTCAAACAAAAATTACTACTCTAGGTCCATACGTTTCAGTGTTAAGCTTAGTTCCTCTCGTTTTAGTTCTAACAGTATACCATTAAATACCCTGAAACAGTAGCTTAGTTCTTCTTGAACAATGTCTCACAAAAGAACTGAAAAGACTAGCAGGAGAAAGTAGTAGTCACCCAAAACCAAAACCTACAAAGTGTTGTATATAATTACCGCACCTGATCCGGAAGACACAAATAATAATTTGGTCTAGGAAACCTGGTTCTGTGACTTCCGTCTAGTTCCTTGTTTACTTGTGAAGTCTGTGAGCGTAGTCTTCCTGATTCCTTCAGATTTTGTTCTCTTGGCTGCAAGTTAACAATCAATTGCTTAATTTTTTTCATGGTTTTTGTTTGAATTTCAATGTGCTTTGCTTAATTGAATTGGTTGATTGATTGATTGATTTTTCAATTCATATTGTTGGGACTTAAAAGGATTTCTCAAAGAAGAAGAGGTCAGCTCCAGCTACATCAGATTCAGAAGAATCATACATTAGAAGTTGCACTCACAGTCATCAACAACATCATCATCAGCAGCAGGCTGAGAAGATCAAAATCCACTTTACACCATCAACACCACCGCCAACAATGGTAAACTACAGAACTACAAAAAGAAGAAAAGGAATTTAGAGTTGATGGATTCTTCTGAATCTGATTTTGATGGACAATTTGGTTTTGGTTTGGATTATGAAATTATTAGATACAGAAAAGAGGAGATTAAACTGTTAAAAAACGCAAACAAAATTCTTAAAATTATGGGTTTAGGAATAATTTTGACCGAAGAAATGAGTGCGCGCCTGAGCTTTTTTGTCGGTGGGTTTCACAGTGTGCAAAATCTGAAAAATGGGTGTGGCTGTAATTTTCACATTAAAATATCATATCCAGATTAGGAGAGAGTTCACTTTTAAGTTTATCTTACACCTCTATTTATAAATGGAGGCAGCTACTTAAGAAAATCTTGACCGTCAAGTGGTATTTTGCATCGGTGTACCGAGTTAGAGCACGATTTATGTCAAACGAAATGGACCTGAAAAGAAGGAACGTGTGTGAAAAATGTAATGGTAAGTGGATGAGTAGGTGGGTAAAAGTGAAACCGAAAGTTTAAACTTTGAAAAGATCCCATAAAAATGGAACACTAATTTTGGGCATGCCTAAAACTTTCAAGGCATACAAAGGACTAGTCTTAACTTGGGTGACCTTATAAGGGGTACCCTATGGGGTGGTTCAATTACCTATATGCCCTTAAATTATCTAAATTACTACTAATCTATCCCTATCCCTAATACAAAAACCTATAATCAATAAACCAAAATCAGTTTCATATCCCTAACCCCTTCTTCCTCCTCCTCCACAATAGCCGAACCCTTCTTCTTCCTTTTTTTTTCATCGTATCATCGCGGAAATTTAATCGTCGATTCGTGAAAATTTAGTCGACGATTAAACTCATCTATATAATGGTTCTCCGTAAGCCAGTATCTCGTTCTAATCGAGCGATTGAACAACCCATTGAAGAAGAAGAAGATTTAGAGAGTGAAGAAGAAACTCAAAATCAACCACAAAATCAACCGGAAGAAGAGATTGAAGAAGAACCAACTCCACAAATGAGAATAAGAAGGTTAGTTTTACAAACCCATCCCGTATTTGATGTTTTTGATTGGTTTGATTGATTTAATTCGTCAAAATCATGTTTCTGCGGCGGTTACAGGGTATGGTTCGGCGCAAAACAAATCTTAGATGTGCGCTGAGCTGTTCTTGAAACTAAACCCTGAAAGTGCATTTGAACGGCTCGGCGTATATCTGAAATCCGTTTTGAGCCGAACTTGGTGACACAGAGACTTATATTTAGGATCGGCTTATTCGATGGTGTTAGTTTTGTGTCGAATATGTTTTGTGAATTTCAGAAATTTTGCATGTGCGTATGATCGGCTTGTATGGTAGTATTAGTTTTGTGCCGAATAATTGTTGTTTGAATTTCAGAATTTTTGCATGTGTATAGGATCGGCTCATATGGTAGTACTAGTTTTGTGCCGAATAAATGTTTGAATTCATAAGTCTAGATTCAGCTTATTCGATAGTATTAGGGTTGCGCCGAATATCATTGTTAAAATTTCATAAATTTTACTAGTGTGTAGGATCGGCTTATTTATATGATATCTTGTTGCGCCGAATACATGTTTGAGTTCATAATCATAGATTCGGCTTATTCGACGGTATCGGTTGTGAGCCGAATATATAGGATCGGCTAATAATTTTGCATGTGCATAGGGTCGGCTTGTATGGTAGTATTAGTTTTGTGCCGAATAATTGTTGTTTGAATTTCAGAATTTTTGCATGTGCTTAGGATCGGCTTGTATGGTTGTATTAGTTTTGCGCCGAATAAAGGTTTCGATTCATAAGTCTAGATTCGGCTTATTCGATAGTATTAGTGTTGCGCCGAATATTATTGTTAAAATTTCATAAATTTTACAAGTGTGTAGGATCGGCTTATTTATATTATATCATGTTGTGCCGAATACATGTTTGAGTTCATAATCATAGATTCGGCTTATTCGACGGTATCGGTTGTGAGCCGAATATATGGGATCGACTTATGATTGTTTTGTGGTATGAGCCGATCCATTCTCTGTGTAAGCTAATAAAAATTTCAAGACATGATTCGGCTCATATGTGTTATTTCGGGTAAGCCGAGCCTTCTTATTTTCTTACAAGTTTTTGGCTTTCCAAATCTCTTTGTTGTTCGAATTAGTCTTATAACTTTCATACTTGTGTCAGGACCAATGTAGCTACAAAAAGGAAGAAGATGGAGGTAACACCTTCTACTTCTAAAACTCCCGATCCTAGACGAGGAGGTAAGAAAAAATTGGGAGCGGGAGGTATAGGAGGAACTTTAGAAGAAGTAAGAATTGATAGACAAGTAAGAATTGAAAGACAAGAAGAAGGAATAGCTGAAGATGAAGAAGTTTATGATAATCAAGAAGTTCATCAAGAAACACAACCCCAAGGAAAACCCAAGAAAGACAAGAAAGGTAAGAAGGTGGCAGAACCCGAGAAAGAGAAGAACGATGATGATCGATGGATCACTGGTTTACACATTCCTGATGAAGATGACGTAATTACACCTCGATCAGATGGTTTGCCTCATGGTCTTCCGGAAGATGGAGGAAATGTGTTGATTGGTTATGCCGATTCTTGGCCGAAGAGAATTTATGAGACTCCTGATCACAACCGTGCAGTCCGAGTATTGAGACACCAGAGGGCAGCGGAATGGAGTCTTGATGAAGAGGTTCCTGAGGTGATTTCTTACGTACAAGCCAGTGCTTTATGGCCTGCTATCAATTATGGACATAAGGAATATGATAGTGTGTCGGCCTCTGCATTTACCGAGCGCTTTTGTCCAGAAACTTACACATTTCAATTACCTTTTGGAGAGATGTCAATCACTCCTGATGAGGCTAGTAAGATTACAGGTCTTAAAGCAAGGGGTGTAAGTGTGGATGCTGGTTTTTATGACATGAGTTGGGATGAGCTATACAATTTGTACCTGGAATGCCTTGGTTGGGGTTCAATGAAAACTGAGTTGGAGTTTTGTCGATCAGTTAAAGATGTCGATACCGTTTTCATACCAGATGGCAGAAATAAGAAGAATAAGAAGATCAAGTTGACTAACTTGAAAAGGGAGTTTGAGAACACAAAGGAAAGAGTCACACAAGGTTTGTTGATAATGGATCCCGTCAAAGTGAAGCAAACCGGAACTGCCTACTTGCTTTATACTCTTGGTAGAGACATCTTTCCCGACACTACCGGAAACAAGGTAAATGCTAATTATCTCCAATTGGTAAAGAATCTTGAAACTTGTAACAAGTTTGCTTGGGGAACGGCTACGCTCGCTTACCTGCTGGACCAACTTGCCACCGCGTCTAGGTTGACAAGTACAAACATCGGAGGGAACTTCACTTTGCTCCAGGTAACTTTTGGGAGTTCAGAGTATGGTTCGGATTATAACCATAAAACCTTTTAAGCCGAAGTTTTTTCTTACTTGGTTCGGATTATAATACTTGATCCATATAAGCCGAACAGTTCTCTGAGTTTGCAAACTTTAGTCTTACTTTGATGTTTCCAAGTAAAACTTGTTTCTATCAATTCAATTCCTTTGATTTTTTAATGTGGTTCTTTCGATGCAGGTGTGGATATATGACCATTTCCCAATTTTGAACTTGGCCAAAGTATTTGAGAAAGATGTCGATTATGTTGATACTGAGCCAACTGCAGCACGGTACGCGTACGAGGACTCCAAGAAAAGGAACAAAAAGAAGTTGGTGGCAAGTTTGAGAGAGACGTTAGACTGTCTTGGTGTTGATGATGTCGCTTTTCAACCATATGAGAATGAAGATGAAGAAGATGAAGTTGTTGAAGATGAGGATATGCCGGTAGGTATGTATCATGGGCCATTGTGGTATCCCGGTGGTTATGTTATATACGATCCTAGGCGAGTACTCCGTCAATTAGGATGTGTCCAAAAGGTTCCTTTGTTTGACGAGAAATTCAGGTTGTTACCAAAGAGTGGTAAGGGAACTAAAAGCACCACTTCATCTTGGGAACAAAAGTATGATCCTGATCCCACCGTTGAGTTTTGGAATAATTTAGACAATCACACATTAGATGCGTCCAAGTTAACACCTTTACTTGATGATCCATGTGAAGAGGATCCGGGCTATATGGATTGGTATAACCAAATTTCTCATCCCTTCATTATCAATAAGAAAAGGCAAAAGATATCTGATAAGGGGAAGGCGAGGCCAATCAAGATCACCAACAAGTCTACTTCCGAAGATGTAGTCAAGGCTTTCAAGGTTATGGTAAGAATGACTTCACTTTATACTGTTTTCATATATTAGTTATGGTAAAAATGTCTTCAACCTCATGGTTATAAGTTGTTCTCAAATGAAAAATAGGTTGCCGCGGGTAGGGAGATGTTGAAGAAAATGAAGGCCAAACTTGGTTGCAAAACAACAATGACCGTGGAAGAACAAAAATACCTCATCGACAAGTGGGATGCAATCATCAACAAAGGACAAGGACCCGAGGAACCCGAACAAAGGCCTACCACTAAGAGGTCTCGACAAGTTGGTGAAGGTACAAGCCAAGTTGGTGCTACCGTCCAACCCGGTAATCATGCGTCGGAAGATGAAGACCAAGGTGGAAGAAGAGGTGGTCGTGGAACTAAGAAGAGGGGTCGCGGTTAAATGCCCTTTTATGTACACTTTTATGGTACACTTTTTCTTAAGTTTTAAGTACACTTTTATGGTGTTGCAAACACCTTTGCTTTAAGGTGCTGAACTTTGTTTTTAATGGTGCTGGGATTGGGTTATGGACACCGTCAATTTCATGTTTTAATGAATAGCTTAACAATTATGTGCCGAATTTACAGAGTTCGGCTTATCCTCTAATGTTAGTTACACGCCGAATCATTTGTCCTTCAGATTCGGCGCATTCGATTATCACATTATGTGCCGAACTATGAACATTTACAGGTTTCAGCTTATACGATATCCTCAATATGTGCCGAACCGCGAACAATATTTTAACCCAAAAATTAACAAATTCATGTTCGGCTCAGACGATAATCATATTATGTGCCGAACCTTGAACATAAGAGGTTTCGGCTGATACGATATTCTCCATATGTGCCGAACCAGTAACAATATTTCAACCCAGAAATTAAAAAATTATGTTCGGCACATACGAATTTGGATATGTAAGCCGAATTAGTAATGATTCTATTCCGGGCTATTCAGGATGTTGTTCGGCTTACTATGAAACTTTCATATAAGTCGAACTAGTGTCTAGCAAAATGGTGGGAATTGGAAATTATAGGTTCGGCGCATGCAGTAAACAGATTCAGTAAGCCGAACCGTTCATCAATTGGTAGATTCGGCTCATAGATGTGAGCCGAACCTCAACCTGTTTCGCCGAACCATGATTCATAATCTAAGAAATCATCCATTTGGGAATCATTGGTGTAGTTGATGTGTATTTTCCTAGGTTTTTTAGATGATATATGACCCTCCTCATCCTCCATTGAATCAAGAATTATAATTTTCTCACTTTCTCCTTCTCTTTCTCTCCTTCTTAACCAAACCAAAACTTTGATTTTTTTTCCTCATATTTTTCATCTAAACAACTCTTATAATTCTGAAAATTATCTTAATCTCTAAACAAAATATTTAATCACTAATCAAGATTATTAACACTAATACGTAAAGGACAGATTTGCCATTAAAAAAAATTTGGGTTAAGGGATTATCTGATTTTGCTATTCAACAATCTTTTTTTGTCTTCATTCAGTATGCAAGATTTTGGTATGTCCAATATTATGGTTCTAAAAATGAGCAGCAGTAATAATTAAGACAATCTGGGCCCACTGATACCTCCAGCCCACCTACTACTCATCCAAAGAAAAGAGAATCTTGAAAAGTAAGAAAAAAACGAAAACGATAATTTAATGAGGAAATTTTCACATTCCGCCTCATCTCATTCTCACCTAAATTTAGGAAAAAGATTCCGTATCTTTTTTACTAACTCACCCGAGTTTTACCGAGTCAACACCGTGTATATGCATTTACTACTATCTACTACTTTAAATATACGCGACGACTCGAATAAAAAAATGATTGTCTAAAATCGGCGTTGTTTACAAACAGAATCTTTCGCCTTGTTTCTCTGGTTTCTTAAAACCGCTTTTCTAGATCGGATTCTGGTTTTTTTTTCTCCTTTTCCTTTTCACCGTGTATATATAAATCCCAACTCAGATCTCTTCTGCTTCCTCTTTGTCTGTATAATTTTGTAGAGAGAAATCAGAAAAATCCTGAAAATGGGTTCCATTGCAGCTGCTGCTGCTGTTACACCAGAGCTCAGTTTAGAATTAAAATCCACTTATGTTCATAAAAGTATAAATCTTTTCCTGAGAGAAATCTCTGTGATTGGAAACGTTTCTGAGAGATTATCTAAACTTGATGATTATATTCACCGATTAGAAGATGAGATGAAGAAGATTGATGCCTTCAAACGAGAACTTCCTCTTTGCATGTTGCTTTTGAATGATGGTAAACAATCTTTATTTTTAGTAAATGATAGATTCTTTCTGAAATATAATACGGGTTCTTAATTTTCAGAGGTTTTGATTAGTGGGTTGTTTTTGTATTTTGATTTTTTCTGATCTCGATTTTGGTTTTCTTGTTGCAGCTATTCTGATTTTGAAGGAGCAGACATTACATTGTACCACATCATCATCAACAACAACAGATGCTCATCCTGTAGTGGAGCAATTTATTCCATTAATGAAGAATAATTCAGATGATGGGTTAAAAAAGGAAAAAGTATCCAAGGATAAAATGAGCTGGATGAGCTCTGCTCAGCTCTGGAGTAGTAATTCTTCTCAGGATGAGAAAAATAAATCACCATTACAGGTAAGGAAGACAGAAAATTCAACAATGGAGAGAGTTACTTTTATGAATCTACTTTCTAGGTTTTCTCTGAACTGTTTTATTCTTGTTGTTTAATTACAGAGACCTGTAGAAGAAGTTGCTGATGAGTGTGAAGCTCTGAACACTTTACCCATGCGTAAATTTAAGAAACTTGATGGAGCATTTTTGCCATTTAAGGGTTTTAATGGATTTCCAGTAACAATGCCAAGGACAGTAAGGAAGGAAGATAAAGAAGTTCCACAACCAACAACACCTTCTCTATCTCTTTCTCCTCCTTCTAGTGAAGAACAATTGAATTCTCGCAGCAGAAATATTCAATCCTCAGCACCAACCACAACAGCAAACCCACCAGTCTATTTACAGAATGGAACCCCTCAACCACCTTCTAGGAAGCATAGGAGATGTTGGTCTCCTGATTTACATAGACGATTTGTTAGTGCTTTGCAACAACTTGGGGGTTGTCAAGGTAAGAAAAAAACCCTGAAATTTTTACAGAGATTTGTTTAGTTTGGTTATGAATTGCAAATTTTGGATGAAATTCTGCAGCTTCAGTTTGTGTTGATCTTGAATTTAGATTTTATTGCTGCAATTGTTAAATTTTGTTTGTTGTTGTTTCAGTGGCTACACCAAAACAAATTAGAGAATTGATGAAGGTAGATGGTTTAACAAATGATGAAGTGAAAAGCCATCTTCAGGTCAGGATTTGTAAATGGATTCAGTTTTTTTTTTCTTTTTCTAGGCATGATTATGGAATGACTGACTGAGAATTGATTTGTCATTTTCGCAGAAATATCGTTTACACACTAGAAGAGCTCCTAATTCTTCTTCCACTACTGCTGCAAATGAACAACAAGGTGTTGTTGTTTTAGGAGGATTATGGGTATCATCATCTCAAGACAATGACTATGGGTCATCCAAATCTGGCAATTCTGAATCTGAATCTCCACAAGGACCCCTTCAATTGGCAGCGACTAATGGTGGGGTTTCTACTACATGTGGTGATGATAGCATGGAAGATGAAGAAGATAGAAGGTCAGAAAGCTACAGTTGGAAAGGTCATCTTCATAAACCAGTAGAGAGTGATGCTTAATCTGGTCTAGTTATGGTGATTACGGTCTCTATATATACAATGGGGGTATTTTAGATCAATAACAAATATATACATAAACCATGAACATCCTGAGAGAAGATAGTGAAGGAGGGTAGAAATATAGAGTCAGAGAGGTTTAACAAATTTTGCAGGTGTTCAGGGAGTTGTTTTAGGTTTCTTACTTCAATTGCTTCCTTTTAAGGTTTTATCTCTTTTAGTCTTGTTAAAAATGGAAGTAGTTCATGTATAAGAATCTAATATCCATATATCAAAACATTAACAGAGAGGTCTTTTCCACTCAAGTACAAATATATTTTCATGAAAACATCTTTTAGATTGATTTTTCTCTGAATTGATGTTTGATATTTCTGCTCAATTGTGATTTCTTAGCTTCAAGTACTGCAGCTTCAAAATCATGCCATTTTCAGTTCTAATTGATCTTAATCCACCGTGAAATGAGTTATAAATGACCAGGTTCAAAGGCTTCTGCACCCTGCTAAAATTCTGCACTCTGCTAAAATTCTTGTCTTTTCAAGTACTTGGATTCCATTTTGTTTGTCTGTCTGAGTACAATGTGAGGGGTTGTTTAACTTAATCTGAATAAACAACCCAGAGCAGAGCAAACACTACGGCAAATGGTTCTTCTGTGGATGGGGAAAGTCTCTGGAAAAGCAAGCACTAATCTGGAGAAAATACCACTAGTACACAGATGGTGAAGTTTTTAACAGGCCAGTTACTGGTAAAAGAAAGGATATTAGTCTTAAATTTCCTGGCATTCTTCTTCTTGCATTATAAACCAAAGCGAAATGAACAACCCAAATGCAGCTATAATTTTTCGCCGATTCGGTAATAATGGTCAGGCATGGTTTAAAACTTTGCTCACTGATTCTTAGTAAAATTTAGTTTTTCTTACTTTATGTTTTACTAAGGAGCTTCATAAGAAGAAAGGAAAGGAAATGTCAAAGATTGTTGTTAGTTGATAATAATAGTAAAATGACCCAACCTTGAACATGAAGTCTGCTGAATACACCTAAAAGAAGAATATTTTTCTAGTTTCAGATTCTATTCTTCAATCTTAAGCTTATCTTGATACCATTAATTAATAATAACAACAAAAAAGGGGTTAACTAATTTGGTTGCTTGAGTGAGAATTGATTCAGTTTTATGAAAAGGAAGGGTTAGGTAAACACTTATAGCCAATCCGACCTTTTTCATTTCATGGGCAATTCAATTCAATTCAAGCTCAGCAATGACTTTGGCAATGTTTATCTCTTCTGAACATGACATTAATGTTTTTTTAAAAGGAAATATGGGATTAACTTATGTTATCCTTTACAGATTTTGGATACGTGATACACAATCATCATGTCTTGTTCTTTGTAAATTATTGGGTGTGTGACAAAACAGTTGTTCTCACTGGAAGAATCAAAAGAACAAAAATGTTTCAAGATAAATGAAATTCAGTGAAACTACTCACAAGAAATTATTGCTGAGTAACGTTGTCTTATTTAATTTCTCTATATTGATTATAGGGGGTTCCTTGTTTACTACTAATGGTTTGTTCTTATATAATTGGATTGGACCGGTCCATTTGTACTACTAGGACTTGATGGTCACATGCAAATAAATTCTTCTAGTAAGAAAGGTTGTCGACTTCTCAACTCGTCTGGCTCTTAACCCGCCTTCAGATTTCATGCACCGAGCCCGCTGAAGGAAAATGAAAAGAAAACCGTTGACCGATGTAGAGTCGGTGTGTAAATTGGTCCATTATATTGACTTGACTTTAGGTTGACAGGATTTATAATCGAGTTGTCAGCGGGAGATCAAAAGAAAGAAAAGAAAAAGAAACTAGGGTTTAGGCGCTAAACCCAGTTTTTTCCTTCATAACCGGATACCAAAACCTTTAATTTGATTTTTCTCTGAGTTTGGATTTCTTTCTAGGGTTTAAAGTGTTTCTGACTGAACAATCATGAAAGAAATTGTGACAATCCAGGTTGGAGGTTATGCAAACTTCATTGGCTCCCACTTTTGGAACTTTCAGGTAATAAAATTTATCTTTCTTTTAAATAATAATAATATGATTGAGATTAGGTCTTTGAGGAAACTAGATTCTTGATAAATTGGTACCAAGAGTACTCAATTTGATTTTTGTAAGACCTAGAAATCAACACCAGATGAAACTTCTATGATCTAATAAAAAGACTGAGGCATACCCAAAATCTGATTTTTTACTTGGGTTCCATCCACTTTCTAAACACACCTCTTAGTCAACTTACAGATTCAAATTTCCCTAAGCCTGTGTTGTTTTGTTAGTTAGCTTCAATTAGTACTTCCGTTTCAAATTTTGCAGTGTTTAGCCTTGATATTGTCATGTTGCGAAGCTTAATAACATATCAGTTTTCGTTAGGAGTATGATACATTGCCCAAGCTGGGTTCGTTCTAAAACGTGTTATTTTTGTCTGTGGTTTAATATCTGAAGGACGATTTGCTTGGTTTGGCTGATGATCCACATGGAAATGAAGTGTTTAGAAATCAATCTTTGGATACGGATGTGTTGTATCGGTCTGGTGAAACCCATCAGGTGAGATACAGACGCATATTGATGTCTGCTACTCTGCTGCTTAATTATTTTGATGGGATGCTTTCTCTTACTTATTAACTAACTGAATTATTTGTGCTATGGCTGTAAACTGATACCAGGGTGTTCAGACTTACACTCCTCGTTTGTTATCCATCGATCTTCAAGGTAAAGATAAAATCTGGCTTTGTTCGTGCTTTCTTTTCTATTTAAGTGCGGTTCTAGTCTTTCAATCAACTACACTATTGTGAGTTTATAACAATTATTTCTTTTCCCTGCTGTCCCCAAATTATATTCATATTTCAGGGTCCCTTGGTTCTATGAGTTCTCATGGTTCTTTGTATAATGATGTTTCCTCATCTGGTCCTTCTTATGTTCAAACATGGTATGTTTTCTGAAAGTACTAGTTATTAACCTAGTTTAAATAGGTAATTAATTGGTTTTAGAGGTTTAATTTGTGTCTAATGCAGGAAAGGTAATGTTACTCGAGAAGTATCTGAGCCACATAAAAAGAATCTGTTCTTGCAAAGCTTGTATGAGGGAGAACAGAAGGTTGATCCCACAAAGAAAATTGAGGATAAAGACCTAGTTGACAGTCTACAGGAGGATGTTCAATTTTGGACAGACTTCTCAAAAGTTCATTATCATCCAAAAAGCTTGTATGAAATAAATGGGTTATCTATGGATGCCAACCAGTTTAATAATTATGGAACTGGAAGGGATGTCTTTTCTGAAGGCTCACGTGGAGAGGAAATGAGTGAGAGGCTACGGTTCTTTGCAGAAGAGTGTGACCATATTCAGGTACTGTAATCTTACCGTGAAACATGGGTTGTAGGATTTTTGTCCCCCCCTTAGGGATTATCTTAACCTTGAAGTATTAGCATGCATTTGTATCATTTCTTCTTGACATATATAACCTGTATTATGCGAAAACCATTTTACCACTATTGGTGCTTGCCTTTTTTCTTCCTTAACGATACTTATACCGTGAATCAACATGTTAGTCACTGGTCTTCTAGCATTGAATTTTTTAAGCTGATGATTCAGGGTATCCAATTCGTCGTTGACGACTCGGGAGGCTTTTCAAGTGTGGCTGCAGATTTTCTGGAAAATATTGCTGATGATTACGCAAACATTCCGGTTTTACTTTATTCTGCACGAGATCCTCGCCATTACATGAAGCCTATGAACAGGGAGGATTCCATATCAAGAGCTATTCATGATGCAGTCACATTTTCAAGACTTTCATCCTTCTGTAAATTGATTGCTCCGATTGGATTACCCTCATTGAGTACAAGTAAGCATTTTCTCATTTTTGAGTTCCTGCATTACAGTTTGGTTTTCTCTTTGTTGTCTGAAACCTCATTTGTCCCTTTTCAGCATGTATTTGAGTTCACCGGCATGTTCTCCTATTTACCATGCAAATACATGTGTATATATGTTTATTTTATATGCCGCTAAGGCGACCTATTTGCAGCAATGATGTTTTCTTTGCTCTTATGTTTTATTTTTCTTGACCTAAGGTAAGGTGTGTAGCTTTCTCCACATCGACGATGCAAAACCTTTCTACTCCAGTGCAGTGTATGCTGCGGCACTACACTCCATAAGTCTCCCATTTCGGATGGCACCACTTGGGCCAAATGCAGACTCACGATATGTTGCTGGTGCTGTTGATGTTAATGGGATTGTACAAATGTTATCTGGCCAAGGAAGGCAAAGTATGGTGGCAATTCTGGATGTGGCTATGCCAGCTCCTTTGATAGGTATGCATCTGGCTCGGTTTCCTTTGATATTAACTATTCCTGGAACAAGCTCATTTAGTAAAGCTTCTTAAATCCAGGTGGAGCAAGTCAACAATCTTTTCAGGGAAGCTTGAATTCTTTGACCCCAGACGTTAACGAAGATGCAGAAGACTCTTATGAAGTAGAATCCATGACTATTCATGGAGCCCTCCGTTCAGGTATCTTTTCATCTATAGTTGTCTCTATTGTGAAGTTTATCTATTATTAGCTCTTCCAAATTACTCTCACTTTTTTGTGAAATTGATTTTTTACAATTTTATTTTAAACAGGAGGCAATCACGCTTTGATTTCTGAAGTAAAGGATTCAGTGACCGCTGCTTATGAAAGTTCAGGAAAGAAACCAATGTTCTCTCATTTATCAGTGGCTTCCTGTCCTCTGCCAGTACCACTGCCATTTCCTTCTATATTCGGCAACTGTGTGGGTCAACATGGAGAACTGTTAGGCAGCCCAATTCCAGGGTCCCTGCCAAGAAGGAGTTCACTCGACGTTCATTCTGTTCCCATGGCAGCAAGACTTCGGTCTAGCAACGATGTGTTGCCATTCCTAGATAAAAGACTGAGTAACCTTAGAAAGTTTGGGATGGATAGAGGAGCTGCAGGGATAGGTTTACTTCAGAACTGGGGTTTTGCGAAGGAAGAAGTAGATGAAATGGGAGAGTCATTATCGAAGCTGGTGTTGGCTTTGAATCCTTATTCTCAAGATTCCTCTGATTCTGATTAGTCGGGTCAAGTGCCTGTAAAAGTAATTTTGTTTTTAACATATTTTTATCTTTTTATACAAAATGTAACTAAAGAAACTTGCTTACAAAGGAACTTATTTATCTTTCATGTTGCGAGGTTGCTAATTTTGTTTGCTTCAAACTTCACTTTTGTTCAAGAGTAAACACCAGTTGGTTAATAGGAGTGTGAGATCCTTCATGTTTCGTAAGAGAACAACAATATTAGACTCTGGGAGTAGTCTAAGGTATAAAAAACAAAACAACAACATTAGACTCTGGGAATGAGAGCAGCAATACAAAGAGGAGAGATAACCACCAAACGGAGATGTGGTTGTCAATGAGAGCAGCAATACAAAGAGGAGAGATAACCACCAAACGGAGATGTGGTTGTCAGAGGCGAATTTTGCTAAAGAATGTGCTACTGTATCAGCATCTCTGTTGATATACTGTACATGAAGTGCCAATTCTCTGATCCGAAGAATCTGCTTCCTGATTCTACAAGGGTAAGAGCGCGAGTTACTATTGAGAATGTTTACCACAAAGTGCTCATTCACCCCCCTCGATACTAACTCTATAACACAGTCCGGACCAACTTTATTCCACGAAGGAAAGCTTCAGCTTCAACGGGGCTCGAGTAGATGACATTCAGATACACACCCTTCGAAGGCTGGGATTGTAACTGTGGCAACGCAGCACCAGCAGAATGAGTTCCACAGTAAACTCCATCCACATTGAATTATATAGTATCTATTTCTGGTGGATGCCATTTTCTGCTCTCATTTTGGTTGTATGTGCCTATATTGACATTGAGAGCATTTGACCAGAATAAAGTTTCTCCAGGCGGATGATGCATTACTTTTGAATACAGTCTCACTCCATTCTTTCCATATTGCCCAGATGACACAAGCTCCCATTTTGAAAAGATGATAGTCCTGACCTTCCCTAAGCGAACCTGAGATGGCATTGCTTAACGATGAGAGCGAGTCACTGAGCAGCTCTAAACATAGAGGAGACCCGAAGAAGACTGCTTCAGCCACTGGACAAACTAGTAATAAATGCTCTATGGAATCAATCGCTTGATGACAGAACCTGCAGTCTTGATATATTTCGGTAGAACTCTCTCCTGGGGTGTGGTATCCATAGCAACTTTTCCTGGATGTTCTCTTCATCTCTTGGAATATAAATATTAGACTTTGATCCACCACTGAATTTGGAAATAACTTGTGAAGTAACTCAACATTCCGATTGCTAAATCACTCACCTGAAACTGAAAACGAGACTTGGCCATAAGGTTCAAGAGTAGTGCGGTGATGATTTGAAACCCAGTAGGTGGATCCTTTTCCTACTCACCAATAGCAATTATCCTACATACAAATTCTGTAAGACTTCGCAACATCTAGCCCAAATAGCCACTGAAAATTTCCACTGAAAATCATAACTAATTCTCGAAGCAGGTTTCATGTACACTGAAAACTATTAGCCAGAGACCAGCATCTAGCCCAAATAGTCTCCAAAACTTTTACGGGTAGAAGACTTTGCAAGTCCTCGTAATACTTGTTCAGAGTCATATTGTTCGATTTGTCTTCTAACCCAAGAAGGGTCGCTTGCTTTGAACCACAAGGCTTCATTAGTATATTTGTGACTGAAGTCTGGAAGCTTTGGGTTTGTCTTTTTGCGTTCTCTATTGTCACGCCATTCTCGGGGATTGGCAAAGAATATCTGCCACAAGCGCAATCTGTCCACCTTTTCTTCCTTACACGATGAATCTTCTGCATTTGAAGATGCTAAAAAGGATTATAGAAAAAAAAAGAACCATGAGAATGCAGTGGATCTTAAGGAAAAGAAAGTACTCACACAGTCTCCACATCCCTTTAAGATCTGACGAAGAAGTTTAGTATCAACAGTACAAGTGAATAAGAGAGCTTACGTGGGACGACATAGACAGGGCATTCACCATCACCATCTTCGGATACAACCTTCAATCCTGGTTTTTCCGATTCCTTCGTTTCACAATGAGGATAGTTCTCTACAAAGTTTAACTCATTAACAACCAACTGCAAGGAAATGGAACAGCAATGTTAACTCACTTATCAGGTGCCAAAAGGCCTGGGAATTTCATATTGTACCTAATGTAATTTGAGCATTTCAATATACAAAACCACTTATCTAATGCAGAGTTACAAAACATAGAAATTAACACAGAAAGATGCACTATAAATGACTGAAATAAATGACCCAACATAAGTTCAGCTCAAAGTAACAATAAAACCAAGGTTTCAGTCTCAGCAAAGTAAAACAAAGGTTATAAGTTTTGTGCAAACCTTAAAAGTCTTAGTTTCATTTCCACTCAAATCAACTTTTGCCATTGTACCTAATCGACCAGAGACAAAAATGGTATCATCTTTTTGTACATGTTTCAATGAAATTTCTGCCATCTTATTCCAGAAGCTCAAGAAAATCCTGACAAAAATAAACAGCGAACAAACTAAGCATAGTTAAGTTGAATCCTATTAACCACTCACAAAACTGCACAACAGATTAAATTCTCGAATTTTACCTAAAATTGGTGTCAGGATATTTGGGGTATCTGACTTGAAGCCAAGTATAAGCACCTAGATTACTGCTGGAATTGACAAGTCTCGGAGGAAATAGAACTGAGCCGATAAAACTTACTGAATTAAAATAGGGTTGTTGAAACTTCATTATTTCAATTGTATCAGGTCTTTGATACAGAAGCTTATGCTTATAAACCAAACTTTCATCCTTTTTCTGATCAAAGAAAGAATTTGCAACTCCTGGACTATCTGCTAATGAATGAGAAAAACGAACAAATTTTTGTTTAGACAACGAAGAAAATCTTCTCATCAAAGCTGGTAATAATCCAAACCCTTTCATCGTTTGGGGACGAAGACACCAAAGAAAAACTGAAAAGCCCCTCCTTTTGTAGGGTTTGGATTTGGGGTTTAGTGAAGGGAAATAATGGGTGCCTCTATAAATTGTTGGGTGTCATTAGCATTTTCTGGGTTTCATTTTTGGACTGCTCAAAACACTTTTCAGCATCTGAATCCCAGAGGGCAGAGAGATTGATTGAAAGTTGAGAGAGAGGGAGATATAGAGAAATGGGTAGTCGATTTTGGAGTGGCGGGGTTAAGAAATTGGTGAATGTTGGGATTTACAGAGGGGAAACATTGGCATCATCTAGGTATTTTTCTACTTTGTATCATACAATAGAAGCAGTACCAAGAGAATATACAGGAAACAAAATAGCAGCAAAAGATAGAGCACAAGGAAGAATACCAACAGTAGTATTTGCTAAAGATCAGAGTGATCCAAACAAACCCGTTTCAAAGAAACTACTATTGACTACTGAGAGAAAACAAATCAAATCAATTCTCGAAACTGTTGAGCTTCCATTCTTTTGTTCTACTCGGTTTAAGCTTCAGATTCGTGCTGGTTCTGGGTCTTCTCATACTCTTGATTCTGGAACTGTTCTTCCCATCAAGGTAATGTTTTTTTCTTTTTTATATATATATATATATATATTTTTTTTTTTTTTTTTAATTTTGAGGGTTTTAATTAGGGTTTATATAATGTTGTTTACTTACAGGTTCATAGGGATCCTGAGACCGGAAGAATCTTGAATTTGGTATTGCTGTGGGCAGAAGATGGAGTTAAGGGTTTTAAAGTTAATATTCCTCTTGTTTTCAAAGGAGAGGACATTTCCCCTGGACTTAAGAAAGGTTAGTCTTTTAATTTTGATGTTTCAATATATGAGCGTACTGTGTTCTTCGAAATGATTGAACTAAATTGTAGATTATATACATTTTTGTAGAAATGGCCTTCATTTCCAAATTGCCAATCATGGATTAAGTCTAATTCTCTAACAATGATAATGTTCGTATCAATCATTGCGGGGTGAACAATTTGTGTGATTTGTTGGGGCATGAAGAGAATTAGGTCAAGTGATACGTTCTCTTGGTGTATTGAATGTTCGAACATCACCTACTACAATGTTGGTGATACATTGTTTTACTGTATCGAGTTGAATTACAGGTTACCATGTGCAACTTCTTTACTAGGAGTTGAGCATGGTTAGTTATAAATGTATGAGCAGCAAAATTAATGCTTCTTAGCATCGTCTGGTTAGCTTTTGAATTTAAAGAACAGCATAATTCACTTGTTGTCATTATGTTATCTGCACTGAGTCGTGTTGTATCACCTACTTATCCCCTTCATATCCATGGTACGTTATGCAAACCAAAGGGGTGTGTTTTGTCTAGTGCGACTATATATTCTCCGCTACTGATTTATGAGAGAACTGTTAACTTCCTTTACCTATGATGATCTCAGTCCACTGTAGAACTCTTGTTTACGTTAGCACTCTTTACGTATCGTCTCTTCTCATTTTGACCAATCACTGTCACTCTTTTTTGTTTCATGGAAACAGGAGGACATCTGCAAAGACTAGAGACTCATCTTAGATGTGAATGTGCAGCTGAGCTCATTCCTCCAAAAATTGAAGTGGACATAAGCAAGCTAGATATTGGATACAAACTTCATTTGAAGGATATCGGTGTTAGTCCGTCGTTGAAGGTTTTGACTAAGATGGAGAACTTGCCCATCTGTAAGGTCATTTCAGCCACGAAGATGGAAGCAAACAAGTTGAAAATGGAAGCAAACAAGTTGAAAAAGGAAGCGAAGAAGTTGAAACAGGAAACAACTGTGTTAAAAGAGGCAGATCCTGCAGTAATCTAGAGAATGCTGAATTTTGCAGTCAACGTAAGCATCTCTATCATCCTTAACTAGTAAGTAGAACTCTTTTCTTCAATATATATTTGGGGGTTGTTGGTCTCCTTGTTCAAACATAAAAGTATAAGTTAGCATGGAATTTTGTGAGCACCTATAATGTTCTTTTTTTCCTTTTGGTTGACTATCCATACTGTCATTCTGCATCTTTTTATACGTCATCTTTAAAATGGACTGTCTCCGCTTTAGTTGTGGCTTGTAATATCAGCACACACAAACTTCTCTGTAGTCTGTACTCCTTATTCTTATAGATGTTTGTCATGCCATTCTAGATAAAACTTTGAAACCCAATGACTGTATGCTGTGATACACCTAGTGATAAAGCTTACTAGATTTTATATAATATTCTTTGACTAGGATTACCAAAATTTATATCCAACTTATAATGCAGATAAGTCATGTGAAGCCATTAGTTTCTTGTTGATATATTGATGATCAAGTGAGAGATGGTAGTATGGAATTGTTGGGAAGAACCTGTAAGCAGTGCACATGTAATCACTAGGTAACTAATATGGCTGATAAGAACCGTGTACACATATTGGCAGTGTTCTGCGATAGGGTCTTTGGTAAATTCTGGACTAAGTATTTGTGCAACATATAGTGTTTCGGCTTTTCCACTAAAACGCACATGATGTTGAAGCAGTAATCAATCACTTGGTCACTAGGCTGACTTTCTCTCTTTTTCTCACTCGGTTGAGTTTGGTTACCTAACTTAAGAAAAATTGCAACCCCTTTGAACAATTCAGACTTGATCCAAAAGCAACACCAACTTTATTACTCCCTCCGTCCCACTATTAAGTGACCTAGTTCAAGTTTGCACAATTTTTAAGACAAGTAAGGAGAAAAGTATTTTTAAGCATTTTTTACAGTTATACCTTCATGGATAATAAATAGTGAAATTTTGAAATGATTTATCTCTCAAACTACACCACGGATGTTCGCAAATTTCGTACCATTGAATAGCATTTTAAAACACCTATGTAACGAATATAAACATGACTATTAAATTATGCATATTTCTTATATTTCTTATAATCAATTAAAGGATAATTTTAGAAATATCTCCTTGTTTAGTGATAGAGGTCACTTAATGGTGGGACAAAATCTAAAAGTAACTAGGTCACTTATTAGTGGGACGGAGGGAGTATATGGTAATGTACATTGTCACCACCCATTCAAAAACTAATGTCTCGTCTCTTGTGTTCCCCTCATTCAGACTTCCATGAAACCAACACTCGATAAAGGAAGCTTTTGTCCTTTTTCTTTTAACTTCTAAAGCAAGAAAACTACTAGGCACACTCAATTCAGCTTAAAACCAGTTTCTGACTAATTGATCCATAAACCAATTACTAGGAAGCAGTAGTTGTTGAAGCTAAGTGACAACAACCTTGATAAGGTTGGAATGAGTCGATCAATAATGAGAATGACCTTTGCAATTCTTTTGTTGGACACAGAATTAGTATTCTATATCACTAATTAGCTGGAAAGAAAATATAATGATACAGAGACTTTGACAAAACCATCTTGCATATTAGACTTGTTTTACCTAACATATTATTCTTTACACAGGTTTGATGAATCATGTTTTTCAGTTTTCACACATCCTTTTCCTGTCCAGTTATTGTTTGGAATTTGACCATTTCAAAGTTGGTAGTAGTTCAATCCAAAGTCATCTCCTTAGACTCTTTAATCCAATTTGTGGGCTTGAGAATTTAGTGGACAAGGCGAGTACCGTACGAGTTTGGGTCCCTTGTTGACTGCAAAAGCAGGACTGTGTACCGCAACCTCCTCCTTCAATGTCTACCTTTGAGCAGCGCTCCACCTTCATTAAACTACTAATGGTTAAAAATGATGAAAACATTTTTTCTCGCTTATGGAGAAATGAATTAATGGGTTGTACGTGGAAAGCGTTGTCAGTGTAAACAGTTGATGCTGCTAAAGTCAAAGCCCATGCGGTCATAGTGGTTGACCATGTAATGCAGACTCAAAACATTGAACTAATGTTGATGATGTTTCGTATTCTTTTACCGTCGTCTGTCCCATGGTTTACGGCATATGTCCCATCCCATTCCATCCATTCATGTAATAAATGAATCAAAGAACCCTAATTTGTCAAAGGGGGCAGTTGACTGTTTAGCCATTTCAACTTTCAACTATAGGGTAGATAAAATCTGAGTTGGATTAAAAATTGACTCGGATACGAAAATCTTTTTAACTCTTTAAGTTGGATTAGAGTGTGTGTCTGTCTTGGAAGTCAGATGTTTAACTTATAGAATAAATAAACAATCATGGCCTCATGGGAATTAAAAAAAAAAAAAGGAGGAGACCAGTGGACAAGACCTAAAACGAAGTTCCATGCAAATGTAGAACGTACAAATAACCACATTAGGACTTGCTTATCAAGGAGAAGAAGAAGATTGGTTAAGAAAAGACCTAGGAAATTTCTGAAATGTGATTCTCAAGAAATGAGATGTGTGTTTTACTCAAAACTGTTTATATGTCAAGCACCAATCTTCTCATCACAGACGTATTATTTTTAATCGATAAAGAATTCGATGCTGACGAGCTTGGAGTTCTAATTGTTGGTATCATCCTTGTGATACTTTACCACTGTATTTACAAACACATAGGCAAAACAAACAAGTACTTCAACTTGTTGTTAATTAATGGGATTGCTTATCCGTGAATTGGCTGAATTAGTCTATAGGCTAAACTAAATGTTATGGCTATTTTAATTCTCTCCTGTTTGCATTATGATTTGAATGACAACAGGCTTACCATTGCATCACGTAATCCAAGAGTTTACACGGTTTGTTGCATAATGACACTGGAGTGTGTATTAAATAGGAGTGCACATACCCAATCCATACCCGTCAACCCTATCCTACCCGCCAGTTTTTTAACCGTATCCTATCCTATCCACTATTTGGCGGGTAGGGTGACGGGTAAAGTTTTTCTTAACCGCCAGTAAACGGGTAGGGTGGCGGGTATAGGCCATATCCTACCCACCCTACCCGTTGTGCAGTCCTACATGAGTTCTACCTCAGTTGTTATGTTATCGCGTCCGATGAGTAAACCTGAAGGTACTTTCAGGAAAAAATTACAATCATCTCTTGAAGCACAAATACGATTTTTGATTAAGAAATGCCGCATCCTGTCAAGTCTTTGAGATACATTTCCGTGAGTTGATATATAAACTCTTGTTACTTACACTGATAACAAAACGAAGTAGAAGAAACTAAATACATTATCATTTATTTATAAAAGCAAACAAACAAAAAACAATATTAACTCAATTATAATAGCTAATAGGAAGTAAGGATACGAGTCATTTACTTTATCAGCGAGGCGGTACGAGAATTTGGTGAAACCACTGAATGTACCTGAGCATATTCAACAATTCAATTAGAAAATTCCCGCGAACCTAAACTTAATACTGAATCCGTGCCACTCGTAGTAGTGTCTTCTTCTCTTTGTGAGCTGGCTTTCCCACAGAACTTGTCTCATCAGACCTTTGTTGCCATAAACCCTTCTTGCCTGAGTGACCTGCTACGTCTTCCTTCAGCTCTGGAAGGCAACTAAAACGGTTATACCCGCCACCCTACCCTACCCGACCCGTCAGAAAATGGGTTGGGTAGGATCTTACCCGTTTAATGACGGGTAGGGTGGCGGGTAAAATTTTTCTTAACCGCCAGTAAACGGGTAGGGTGACGGATATAGGCCATATTAGAGCTGCACAAGACCCGGTCCAGACCCGGTGACCCGCTCCAAACCCATAATTCCCGGACCTGTACCGACCCAGACCCGGAGTAGCCAGTACAGGTACCGGTTCTGAATGTTGATACCCGGAACAGACCGGTACAGGTATTGGTTCTGGCCTATTCCCGATCTGTACCGGACCGAAATACCCGGTAAATTAGAGCCATTGATATTTTTTAGGATATTACATCCTAGCCATCCCTTGTAGGTTTAGTCTCATCTTCAAACATAGGGTATATCATTTTATTTTTTTTCGTTTTTCCCGATCTGAACTCCTCCTTCACTGAAGAGTCTGAAGAAGAGAACAAGAACAAGTGAACAACATGCACCATAGATCGTGAAATTTCTTTGTTCATACGTATCAATTTTCACCCCCCACAGATTCAAGGTTAGTCCTGGACTCCTGGCTTGAATCTCAATTTTTTTTCTCTTTTTTTTTCTCAATTTAGAAATTTGCTTTCCTTGTTTTTCTTCTGAATCTTCTTGGGTTCTTGTTTACTGATTCTTCTACAAAGTAAACAAAGATTCTTAATAAGCTTAACGAATAAGGTGACGCACTGACGCAGTGACGCTGATGCTGTTGTTTGAGTTCTGAAAGAAGTAGAAAAGGGTAAGATTATTTAGGTTTCTGAATTGATTGATTTCTTTCCTTGAAGTTGATTTGTGCTGATAGATTAAAGATGAGTCTTCTGTAAATTTTTAGTTAGAGTTTTGCATGAGGTTTAATTTTTGAGTTTGTAGAAAGTTAGGGTTTTCCCCTGTTTTTCCCAAAAACCCAAAAATTAGGGTTCGTATGAATAAGGGTGACTGTTTTGGAATCCACAGATGAAGAAGATGAATTGGTTAGGATTGAATTTGGGTTGATAGTTTAAGGTTCTGCATAGGAGAATTAGAAACTAGGGTTTTAGGTTGTATTTAAGAATTAATTGGATTTTTGGGAGGAAGATGAATTGGGTGTTGCTGTTGGTGTTCTTATGTAGAAATAGATCTAGTATTGGTAAATACAATTGATAAAGTTGTTCTGTTGATATGGATTTGGGTGGTGAATGATTTGGATTCAGTTGAAGGGGTTTGTATGAATTAGTCTTTGTAATTAGGTTTGGATAGAACTTAGGTTTGGATTGAACATATTAGCAAATATTACCATTCAAAATCAAAATATAGAATCATGAGAAATCAGTGTGTAGAACCTAATGTTTGTTTGGCGTTTGATCACTGACAGTAGACTTAATGTTGTAATGTTTCTCATATAGTTTCTTGTAAGATGCTTTGATTGAAAACCTTTCTCGTTTCTCTATCTTGTTGTCTTGTTAATTACCTGCACTGAATCACTGATATGTTGCAGCCTTGTAGGCCTTTGAGGTGCTAAATGGGGAAGCGCAAAGCACCAGATGATTCCAATGATGCTGATGGCATTGCTCCTGTTAGTGTAAGACCATAATAAACTTTTTTTTTCTTTTTTTCTTTCACTTTTGTCGAGAACATCAACTGGTGGCATTAATTTGTAGATGAGTTGGTGAAATCATGTCGTATTTTTGATGTAAAACAGTAATGTGATGTATTAAAATACCAAAAACACATGTGCATGGGTGTACTGTACAATATCCATATTCTTTTAGGGTCCACTTTGCTACATTATTATCATTGCAGAAATGTCAAAGATTATTCTTTTTGGGTCCACTGTGCTATGCGTGAATGCAGTATCATACGGCACAATGAAACATTGAGCATTAGAATTTCTCACACAAGAGAACTAAGGGTCATAATGCTTCCTAATCCCAGTGTTTCTTAACTGAATTGCTTACAATTATTGTTGACCAATGTCTGCTCCCTGAGTCATTGCAGAAATGTTTATTATTGCTTAATATTTATGACCAATGCCTATTTTATACTGCTTATTTTTAATGTTTTATTATTGTTTAATATTTGTTAGATGACATTGAATCATTGACAGTTTAATGTTTAATGCACTTAGAACACCTGACCAATGTCTGCTATTACTGTTTAATGTTTGTTAGATGACTACTCCAAATACAAGTACAACTATTGGAGCAGAAGTTGGATCATCCTCTCAAGCTTCATCTCACACAAATGAAGCTGAAACTACACCAACAAGTACAACTGAAGTTAGTGCAAGCAAAAAGAAGTATGGCAAAGTGAGATCTGGAGTTTGGTTGGAGATGACAAGGGTAAGTGACACTCAAGCTCAATGTCATCATTGCAAGGGATTATATGCTGCTGACAATGATGTACATGGCACTTCTGGATTACGGAAGCATTTGAATAGATGTGCAAAGAATCCTAACAAGAAGGTAGAAAAAGGACAACAAACTCTGTTGATGCCACCCCCAAAGCCAGGTGAAGATGGTAAACTTGTGTCATGTACTTACAGTTATGATAGGTTAAGAAGGGCTCTTGTTGAGTGGATAATTAAGGATGAAATAGCTTTTAGAGCAGTAGAAGGGTCAGGCTTTGTGGCAATGATGCAGGTGGCAGAGCCTAGGTTCAAGGTTCCAGGGCGTATGACAATTTATAGGGATGTTTTGAAGCTCTATATAGAAGAGAAGAATAACCTAAAAACTTATTTCTTGACATCTAAGCAGAGGGTATCTTTGACAACAGACACATGGACATCACCAAATAATTATATTTGTGTAACCGTTCACTATGTTGATCAGAACTGGAAACTACAAAAGAGAATACTCATGTTTTGTCAAGTTGAAGGTCATACTGGTAATGCAATTGGTGAGAAGCTGGTGGATTGTTTGAAGGATTGGGGTCTACAAGATGTATTTGGTGTCACTCTAGACAATGTCAGCGCCAACAAAGTAGCTATTGATCATTTGAAGAATGTTGTCATTGACTGGACAAGATCACCAATTAGAGCCAAATATTTACATGTAAGTCCATGTTCTTGCTCTTGTCAAATATTTATTTTTTTGCTGCATTTTTAAGCATTGAATTTGACAGTATACTTTTTGTTTTGTTCTTTCTCTAGGTGAGGTGTGCAGCCCATGTTCTTGCTCTTGTCATAAAAGATGCAGTAAGGCTCTTTAATGTATCAGTTAGAAGAATAAGGTCAGTTGTAAAATACGTTCTTAGTTCTCCTTCTAGGCACGAAAAATTTAAACAATGTGCTTCTCTAGCAAAGGTAGATTGTAAGAAATCTCTGATTTTAGATGTGTATACTAGATGGAATAGCACTTACTTGATGTTAGATGCTGCTGAAAAATATGAAAAAGTTTTTGCAATGTTAGCACAGATTGATAAGGACTTTCAACAGAGGTTTATCTTTGAGCAAGAAAAAGAATCTGTTTTACCTACTGATGCTGATATTGAAGAAGCTATAGCTAGTAATGTTTTCATAGAAGACGTGTTTGAGGATATGGAAGAAGAGGAAGAGGTTGAGGTTATGGAAGATGAGGTTGAGGAGTTGGATCCAACAAGCAAGATCAAGGCAAAGCAGAATAAGAAGAAAAAGATTCCTCGTCAACATGCTCCTTATCAAGAAGATTGGAAATATGCTAGAGGTCTTGTGAAGTGTCTAAAGGTATTCTTCGATGCTACTGTCAACTTTTCTGCATCTATACAAGTCACTACTCATATGTTCTTATGGCAATTGTTACTCATAAATGAACAATTAGTAGAATTTAGAAACAATGTAGCATCAGATCCTTTTATTGCTCGTATGTCTCGTCTAATGTGTGCTAAGTACCATAAGTATTGGGGTGTGTATGAATCAATGAATTCTGTAATGTTTATTGCTCATCTGTTAGATCCAAGAGAGAAACAAAAGGGTTTGGAATTTACTCTTAATTGTTTGTATGAGAATAATACATGGGAGGTTCAAAGAGTTATGAGAAAGGTGAAATTAGAATTTGAGGAACTCTTTGAAGATTATAAGTCCTTGTATTCAGTTCATGAGGAGGGGTCAAGTAGTGATGCTCATACTGTTGCTTATCCAGTTAGTGTGCAATCTGTTGGTCTGTTTGCTAGAATTCAATCAAGGAGGAAACAACATTGGGACACCCCAAGTTGTGTTGAAGAGGCAAGAACAACTGAGCTCGACAGGTATTTGACAGATGTGATTGAAGGTGGAATGCGTGAAATAGGTCAACCTGACCATTTTGACATATTGGCTTGGTGGCAGGCTAATGCAAGCAGGTATAAGATACTTTCATACATGGCAAGAGATATATTAGCCATGCCTGTGTCTTCAGTGGCCTCTGAATCAGCTTTTAGCACCGGGAAGCGCGTGCTGACTCCATGGAGAGCTTCTATGTCTACAAGGACAGTCGAAGCATTGCTCTGTACACAAAGCTTTCTTCAAAGCCCATTGCTCTTGATCTTCTATGTGACTATATACCTGATGATGCTGTTGAAGATGAGGCAGGTAATATATTAGGTTTTCTTCTATTTAATAGAACTTACTTTTCAAGTTTTCTTGTATTGCTTGCTTACTTTCTTGTTTTACTTTTTGTTCCATGTTGCAGCCATATGGGATTCTCTGCTAAAAGAAGCTTGATGTAAACTCCGTGTCAGTGACTCAGTGCAGCCAGTGCCAATTGTTCGAGAAGTCCCCCATCCTTTGCAAGGATTTCTTTTCATTTCTTGTCGCAGACTTATGGAAATGTTGTTTTTAGTACTATGTTTTAATGTTGAACTTTGAACTTAAAGTGTGATACACTTATTATTCTGTGATGTTTTAAACCTTTGTTATTTTGAACTTTGTAATGTTGAACTTAGTCTTAGACTCTTAGTCTTAGGTTGTTACTTTACTGTGTGTGTTAAAATTCAGGTAAAAAACCGGTACCGGAGTGGAACCGGACCGGTCTTACCGGGACAGGTACAAGTCCAGGTCCAGGTACAGGTACAGGTCCTCAAATTGAAGAACCGGTCAACTCCGTGTACAGGTACCGGTTCCCACAAAAACCCGGTCCGAACCGGCCCATGTGCAGCTCTAGGCCATATCCTATCCACCCTACCCGTTGTGCAGCCCTAGTATTAAACAACGCTGTTTGAATGACCACATTCGTTCATAATTAAATTTTATATACTTAAACCTTGAGAAAGTCCAGATTGGAAAGCAATATTTCCATGTTTCAAAGCAGTACTCAGCCTTTTCTAGTTGAAATTTTATCCAACTTTTTAACAATAGTTTAATTGATAATTAAGAAAGCATCACCTTTGTGAATTGAATGAGTCTCTCACACGCAAAATAAGATGATCTAGCAGTGTGAACATTAGAGGGTTGACAAATATAAGCACATGCAGGCTGTTAACCTGTTACTATCTTTGATTAAGCATTTTTGGTAGAATTCTGTCCATTTGCAAACTCAATCTACGGCTGCTGACAGATAAACTAAATATTATGTGAGCCGGTATCATGTAAAAAGAGGTGTTGTTGACTTTAGAGAAAAGGAAAGCTTCCTTTTGGATAGTTAATTGCTGTACTGAAAAGTGACATGTTACCGGATAGATTCTGTGTTTAAGGCTCTAGTAATAATTCTTCACCCTAATAATTCCACATCCTAATCTGGAAACTAAGATTTTCAACCAAATTGAGATTTTTTTTTTCTTCTTTAAAGCGAAAACTTAAAACATTTGCTCAGATTTTCACTTTTACTTAAAAACTAATTACAGATTACTGTATGATAGAAAAACTTTTTTTGTTGGGATTTTGGATTACAAAACCAAGTGTTAGCTAGTTTTTTCATTTTTTTTTTGTTGCTAAATCATTAAAAGATATTATTGAAATGAATATCCAAATTTACAACCAAAAATAAATACTACAAGCGCAAAGCTAGCAAAACCACTAAAATAAATAACTACAAACTCAATTATCACAGTTTCTCAAATGATCATTCCACCCTATGATTAAAAGTCTCAAGTAAAAGTTAAGCATCTGACCTTTGTCTACAGTCTACACCATCTTCTTTTTTTGTCAATTTATTTGCTGCAAAGTTCATCTCTCTGTAACCATGTCTGAATTTCAGAAAGGAAATCATACCAATAATCTTATACCATCTTGCCTGCACTATCTATACAATTTCAGAAAGCAACAAACACATATTATCGTTCATAATAGCCCATTGATTCCAATGCTTTAACCACTGCAATGATCCCACCAATAAAATTGGAAGCCAGTCTCAATTCCCCACATTTAGCACCTATAACCTCTACACAACAACTTTTGACAATGAAACCATAACCAGAATTTTCAAAGTTCCCTCTGAAGGTAACATCACAACATATAAGAATGATATTTGGATTTGGTAATTAAAAAACACATTTCACTACATTCACCTCTATAAAACCTCTGCATCCAGTATAAAAGAACTTTAGTACCATTGAGTCTAAGGCTGCACAAGAACCGGTCAGTATTCCCTGGACCGGACTGGAATCGAAAGAACCGGACCGGTACCGAACCGGAACAGGAGTAAACGGGACAGGTACCGGGACTGAAATTCAAGAACCAGAGTATATCGGTACAAACACTGGTTTTGGGGTTAGTACCGGCAGGGACCGGACCAAAAGAACCGGTTAATATGATCCCTTGATCTTATGATTAGAAATTAGTTGTAGCCATTGATCTTAGGGATATAAGCCATCTTATCTATCGAGTTTATATATCACTCGTCATTCTTTTTCTTATTTTTTCTCTGAATATCGAGTTTTCGTTTTCTTCCCCATCTATGAGTCACCACCACCCCAACCTTCTTAGTAACTAATTGCATGTTTGAATCTTTGTCAAATTGATTTAGGGTTGTATTTGGATTGATTTACGAATTTATCTGAGATTGATTTGGATCGATTAGGGTTTGAGATGTAGATGGAAAAGGAATTTGGAGGTTTTGTATACAACTTAATATTGGATCAAATTGAAGTTTGTGGTACTTGATTGAGAGGGAACTGGTAGTGTTCGATGGTCGATTTTCTTCAATTATTGGATGAATGTTTGTTGCTGCAACTGATTATGTTGATGGAAGATGATAGAAAACAATCCAAGGAATGGGTACGTGGAGATTAATAGTTGCTGGTAGTGATTGTTTCAGTACTTGCATGTTTGAATCAAGGAAGAAGATTAATTTGTTTATGCATACAAGCTCTGCTGGAACTGATCAAGACAGCCTTGAAGAAATTGGATCTGCTTCTGTTTTTGGTTATCCCCATCAATTCATGTTGCTTTGATTTGTAATACTGAACCTGACCCTCAATAAGGGGAAATTCTGTTTGTTTCTGCTGATTTTGAAAGTTGATCTTGGGGTTGTAATCGTTGATTCTGGAAATTATTTTTGTTAACTGTGTTGCTGTTGTAATAGGTAAAAACTCGGTACCGTACATGTACCGGACCGGTACCGGAAGTATAGGTACCGGTCCTCAAAATGAGGTACCGGTCAACATCAAGTACAGGGACCGGTTCCATAAGAGAACCGGGCCGTACCGGACCATGTGCAGCCTTAACTGAGTCATAAGTTGAGTTTCACACTAATCCCTTTAATTTTGTAAGACTATTGTGATGTTGAACCCACAATTTTTTCTATCTCAAGCTTGTTTTCAATGTTAGGTGATCAAAACTATATCTTGATGTCTAGTCTACTAAAAGTCAAGTCCCGGACTATGTTCGAATTGTAGTTGAGTATCAGAGATCACCCTTGAAGACTGAAGATCAACGAAGACATTTGGAGAACTTGTGTATCAGGTATGTGAAGACTGAACCATTCTATTTTACCCACTATACCATCATTCTATCTGTTTGACTATGTTGTATGACTTATAGTAGAGTTACAAAGAAGAAGTTTCGAGTCAATTTTGTCTTGTGAAAAATCTCGAAATATGATTTAGCAAATAAGATGTTCAACGGTCCTTAACAATATTAGTTCTATGAATTAATTTGTGGATCAATTAAAAATTGCCCATGCAAATGATTATATCACTTGGGAATGTTTCAAACATCATAAGAGAGAAATATGAACTTACTGATATTTTTACTCAGGGTAGGTTGGCGAACCAGTTCGCAAACCATAGATATCTGAGCTACATAATACAAGAAGGTTGGCAAACCAGTTCACAAACCGCAAGTTCAGTTGGGAACAGTTCACGAACCCGGTTGGCGAACCGCGGTGAACTGAATTTTGTAAGTTGGATAAATAAGCTAGCAGTTGACGAACCCAGTTCACGAACTGTGGTCAACTGAGCTCGGTGTCTAGTAGGGTTAGCGAACCCGATTCACGAACTATAACACCTTGACTCATGAACATTCCCTGCGGTTCACGAATCGTTGTATCAACTATCCCAGTTTATATTTTAGTATATGATCAAAGACTTATTTTCGTAATATGTTTAGTATTACTAGAACTATCTTATGCACTTCTAAGACTTCGTTGATCACTTAAACACTTATGTTTATGCATCATGATTAAATTCTTAGGTGTTTAAATGAACATCAAATAACTTACTTCTTTGGCTAACTTGCTAAACCGAACAGTCATTATACACGGTTCCGTAACTGAACCTATGCGTATACTCTTCTATTGTATTTTGAAGACCTAAAGTGTTTGCTTGATTCTCAAGTTATCTTAGCTTAAAATTTAAGCTAACCCTGGTCTTTGAAAACTATAAAGAGAAATGCTCTTTCAACTAGGAAAATTAATTCCTGACACACTTTGTGTCCTATTTGATTCTAGAGTCTTCCTCTATTAACCTAGGTTGCCTCTGTGAAACATTATTAGGTCTACGCTTTGGGAATTCGTAAAGCCAGGTTCGACTATCTTTACCTTGATAGTTCGTGAATCCTAATCTTGATTTTATGTTATCGAGGTTTTCGCAATCTCTTTCAGGCAAGATAGATAGTGATCGCAAAGTTCTCTTCGTCTCAGACTTTGTGATTCCTCAAGATAGATATCTAAAAACTGATCTTAGTTGATCTTTCGAAGATTGTTCTTGAGAGGTGATTAAGAATCTATGATTCTCTTTGGGAGTCGTAAGTTCCGGAATTGTGAGAGTTTGCTAGTTTTGTCTATTGTAAACTGATTTCCACACCTTGACCTTTGATCTAAACATAAATCAAATAGGCTATCAAAATTCTTCACTTCGGTTGAAGCAACTCTTAGGATGTAAAGGACGTCATCTAAGGGAATCAAGTGCGTAGAGCGTTGCGAGGTTCAACATACGTAAGGAGCGCGACTGTAACTGAACCGCTTCGAGGGTGGGTTCAGTCTCAACTATATTCCAGTCCGAAGTTTGATAGTAGGCTAGCGTTTGTAGCCAGGGACGGAGCTATGTAGAGCTCAGGGGTGGCCCCCGCCCCCTATTTCTGGTTAATTCATTGGTGATCCATTAAATTCTTACTAATTAAAAAAAATCTCTCTTAATAACCCCCTCCTAAATATTTTTTTTTCAAATTCGCCCCCCTTATATGGAATTTCTGGCTCCGTCCCTGTTTGTAGCGGCTTAATACAGTGTGGTATTCAACATAGACGAAGTCCCTGGGTTTTTCTGCTATTGCGGTTTTCTCGTTAACAAAATTTTTGGTGGCTTGTGTTTTTCCTTTTCCGTATTATATTGTTTATCTTTATAATTGGATTTACACAGGTTTGTACGTATTCAATCTAAGTAGATACGTCCGCTTAATAGTAATCGATTACTAGACTTGTTTCTTGTAGAATTCGTATCTTGAAAGATAATTAACAAGTTTAATAACTTGGCTGAATTTCAGTTAGATTATTTAGATACGACTAGATTGATCTTAGATATTGATTTTTGAGTTCGTCCAAGTACTCTGCTTAACAATCAGGTTCACGGACTCTAAGTCTATATACATACTGGTTGAGTAGAGGTTGAGATATAAACTCTATATACATATTGTCAAGGATCATTCAGTTTGTCTGCTTGCTATTGTATTAAGTTTTGTCTATACAGCTTGTCGAACGAAAAAGTTGGGTGTATTTGGCATCCCATGCGTTTCCAAATTTAATACTACAACCATGAGTGAGCGGAATAACACTGAGTTCAGCCTTTTATAAAGAAGGGATAACTGCTTCAAAACCCATTTTATTTCTTGTGAACCATAACTCCACCATTAAACTAAAGGCCGCAACTCTCAAGACTTACTTTATGATATGGCTTATGTTCTTTCTGATATTAAGTTGTAGCTTGTGGACTGCTTCTTTATGACAGTGATTGTGCTGCAAAGCATCTAGATGACTACCGAGCAACAAAAATTGTACCGCAAAACGGCAAAACTGCGTCCCAAGACCCAGTGTAATCTCTATCGATGTGCAAAAACTCTAATGCGGTCCACAAACTAGCAGATTTGCCAGTTTGGCAAGTCAATAGTGGAGCGAAAATGATAAATTTGGCATCCTCACACGATTTTCCCTCAGGACAAGCACAATACAACGCATTTCCCTTAGCTATACCTTATTTGAGCCAAGCGAAACGCGTATGAGGTGCACCTCACTATTGGTGATGGAAATCCCTTAGCTTAATTACACATAAACTGAGTTTCCATGTAAATAGTGCCAAACGAAAATTCAGTTTCCGTATTTTTTTCTCCAAATTTTATTTCCACCGACTTCGATAAATATTATTTATGGGAAAAACAATTTTTAAGAGAAAAAATAAAGATGTAATAGGAAAAAAGGAGATTTGGTAAAATAAAAGAGTTAAAAGTTAAAAATTATGAGTAAAATAAAAAATATGAAATGAAAACTAAGTTTTCGTTGAAAATCACACATAAACTAAGTTTTCTTAAAGTAGTTTTTCAATGAAAACTCAGTTTCCGTGTGATTTCGCCTAGATACAACCCGCATCATATCTGGTCAACTTTAAAGTGTAATTAAGGGATTTCGCTACATTTAAGAGTCACTGAAGACCATATTAGTTGGATTTCTACTACAAGCTATAGCTAAGCGAAACCTCTTACCATTGTACTTGGCCTTAGCGATCTAAAATCACTTAATATTTTAAAAGCCAACTGACAGTTGTAATGACCCGCTCCTCCATCAATATTGTCCCCATTCAGTCACTGCGGTAATCGGCAGTGTGAGTCTTTTCAACTTGCGCTGCTGCGCTCATCCAACAACAGCTTCCCGAGTGGTTACAAATTTGCTAGTTTGGAAAGTCAATAGTGGAGAGAAATTGAAAAATTTGCTTTATCCACAAGACTTTCCCTTAACGATATAAAATCACTTAATATTTGAAGGCCATCTGGCACGTATAATGACCCGCTCCTCCACCAATATTGTTTCAACTAACCATTGCAGTTATTCAGCAGTGTGTGTGGGTTTTTCAATGAGCACCGTTGCGGTCATCCAACAATAGCTTCTCGGGAGGTCATCCATCCCTGAATTACTCATATGGGAACACGCTTAATTGCAGAGCTTTTTAAAGTCTTTGTAGTTAATTGTGCTGAAAAGGCCTCGATGTTATGAAAGGACAAACCATTACCTATATTTTACTCGACGAACGCTACCTGCCGAATAGGGGTACTTCAATACCACCACCTTAAATTGGATATGTCCTCGGCTCTAGAATATATTCACGCCCAGATCTCCGACATTCCCTGCACCTCATGAGACCAGTACCTGACCCAATCCGCCCAGTTTACTCTCTCACCCTCGACAATTGATCTGTCAGCTGACACCGCTTCAATTATCCAATAACAATTTCCTGGGAGTCCACCTGCTCTGTATTGCTCCAGTATGAGCATGCTTAGTTGCAGAACCTTTTGCAGATTCTGAACCCAATTATGCAGAAATTAACTCAATACTAAGAAAGAGCAAAACATTACTTATATTTCATTTTACAAGGCTTACCTGCCGAGTCAAAATATTACAGACAGGTGCCACTGTAATACATTGGTAAATTTTTTGGCTGATAATACCAGAGCTCCTAACATTGGAATGGGATTAGAAAAAGAAAAATCCATCTTGGTGGCACTACACTGGTAAAAATAATAAAAATCAAAATATCGAGATAAAAACAAAACGAAAAAGACTCATTTCGGTGGGGTGGAAACAAAGCAGGTCGTTTGTAAACCGCGTGCGTGGCAAACAGACAAGATTTTTGTGAGAGGAAAAGAAATTTATTTTTAATTTTTGTCGAGCATTTTTATTTATTTTTATGTGGAAGAAGAAGAAGAAGTTCGTTAGTTCCCCTGTAATTTCTGTCTTTTTAATTTTCCTCTCTATCTCTATCATCACCACCATTTTCTCCTCCTCCTCTTTCTGAAAAACAAATGAAAGATCTAAAAACCAGGGTTTATAATGACAATTTAAAACCAGAACACTTAAACCTACTATGTTTTCTGACCCTTTGAAATGCCTTGGTGGCAGAAAGGTTCATCCTCATCCTCCTCAATCAAATCTTCATCTTCATCACCATCTTCTTCTTCCATTAATCACAACACATTAACAACAGAACAACAACAACAACAACAACAACGTATCAATAGATTTCATCAACAACCAAGACTTACTCGTCAACGTAAACTCAGACATTTAAGAGAGATTGATGTAGAGGATAATAATCAACAACGTTTTATTAGATCTGGAAGTTGGACTGTTACTTCTCCTTCACCTTCTTCTGTCGGTTCTTCTTCTGCTAACAATAATAATAATAATACTTCTGGTGTTCCTCAACCTTTACCTTTACCTTCTGATTATAATTCATTTCTTCTTCGTCGTGGTGATTCTGAATCCAGACTACCTCTTCCTTCTCCTAAAGAAGATTTTTTTAGAAAAGGTGATGGGGGAGGTGATGATATTATTGATAGAGACAACTCTATGCGTGGAGATGGAGTTGGGGATGGGATTGATTTTGGTTCTGCCATAGGGAGGTAAGAATCTTTAAATTATGTTCATTGAATATCCCCCTTTGTGTAGTTTCATTGATATAATGAGAAAAAATCGTTCTTTTTCTTTAATTTTAGATTGTTTATATGATGATCAAAATGACAATTGGGAATTTGTTTGAATCATTGCACTTTTTGAAGAACTATATTGGTTTGTGTGTTTAGATCTCAAAACACAGGGCATGGAGGTTTATTTCATTTGTTGTTGTTAGGTGTGTTGATTGGGCGAATGAATCAACAGTTAAAAGCTAAATTATTCTATATTTATTTATTTATGAATATTGATATGTTGCAGCAGGTTTCCTGACCATCACAAGGGTGTAGAGCATGGTGACAATCAATCTGTTAAATCTCAAAATGGGCGTGGTAAGAAGGTTATTCTTCAAGGTCCAATTGATGTTGGGAAAGATCAAAATAACTTCCTGTTGAACTTTCCTGCTAAGAGTGCACCAGCCAGTGGCTTATCAAGCCCTGTACTTAGTCCTCGAAGAATGAGTACCGGGGATTTTGGCTCAACTTATATACCTTCTCAAGGACTTCAGACTTGGTCAACCCAAGAATTTGCAGCTGCTGATATCCTTCATCCAGGATATTCTCATCGCGCTTCACCAGAAAACATTTTTGCTAGTCCCGATCTTTCTCCACTTCCTAGTCCAAGAGCAAGAAGTCCTGGATGGAATCATCTGAAAAGTCCATCTGGACCATCATCACCACTGCATCACAAGTCATCATTAGACAGCAACTCTACAATGTCGTCCGCATGGCATGACAATAGTGGTCATCAAGTCACTGGTCACCGCTTGCCCCTTCCTCCAGGAGTTGCTATGCCTTCAATGTCAACAAGTTCTGTTCCTCAAAATATAGTAGCTAAACCCGAGACACCATCCATGACTAATCAATGGCAAAAAGGAAAGCTCATTGGACGGGGTACATTTGGCAGTGTTTATGTTGCTTCCAACCGGTATGCAGTTATAACCCCACATTTCTGCTTCTGCCTTTTTTCAGTAGAAGTGCAAAATAATAAAGTGTTCTTCTGCACAGGATAACTGGAGCCTTATGTGCCATGAAAGAGGTTGACCTAATTCCTGATGATGCCAAATCAGCCGAATGCTTAAATCAATTGGAGCAGGTTGATATTTACTGCGTCCATTGTGTTCTTTTTAAGACAGCATCCTATCCACTGAATTGATGGTTCTATTACTTTTAAAACCTGATTTTATTATGAGCAGATTCCCACAATTCTTTTCATTGTACAGGAGATTAAAGTTCTTAGCCAATTGAAGCATCCAAATATCGTGCAGTATTATGGCAGTGAAACAGTGAGGGTTTTCTTTTGTTTATTCATTTTATTCACGTTGATCCCATATTTACGATTTGCAGTTTATGTAAATTCGGAGACTGTTATTTTCAATGTGCAGATAGGAGATCATTTTTACATATATCTTGAATATGTCCATCCTGGATCTATCAATAAGTACGTGCAAGAACATTGTGGAGCTATGACGGAGGACATTGTTCGCAATTTCACTCGTCATATCCTCTCTGGGTTGGCTTACTTACATAGCAAAAAAACTGTCCACAGGTGACATTCCTCATACTATTTATTTAACTCTCTGAGCAGCCTTTTCTATTTTGATATTGATCGAGAGGAAATTGGTTCCTGTATTCTTTTAGGGACATTAAAGGGGCAAATTTGCTTGTTGATGCTCATGGTGTTGTTAAGCTTGCGGATTTTGGGATGGCAAAACACGTAAGTTTAGAACTTCTTCTCTCCTGAAACCTTTTTCCTGTATCTTTTTCTTGGTCGCTCATGCAAAGCTTAAGTTCTTGCATTTTATAAATTTTGTTTTGTTCTTTCGGTCTTCCAAAGTGAGTTAAGTGAGTTAAACAGTTACTCTGTTTTTGATTTGAAAATTATGGAATCTGTCTCATGTTCAGCTTAATGGGCACGCAGCTAATCTCTCGATGAAGGGTAGTCCATACTGGATGGCTCCAGAGGTATTGCATGTCTGCCTCGTCTTGGTAAAATCTAAGAGAGATGAATCATTACTAAACACTGATTATATACACGCAGGTTATACACGCTGCTTTGCAGAATGATTCTAATAGTGATGCTGCCCTTGCTGTTGATATTTGGAGCTTGGGTTGCACCATTATTGAGATGCTTCAGGGGAAACCTCCCTGGAGTCAGTTTGAAGGGGTAATAACTTGGCTTAAGCTACAATGGCTAAAAAATAACATTTCATGGTTATATATGTTCACAATTTTCCGGCGAGTTAAATAATTTCCCAGAAAAGGTTGAATTGCATGCTGGGAACTTAATTTGTGAGCTGTAACTGGTAATTTTAAATTTATGATAGGCTGCCATTTTTTCTTAAAGATGTGTTTGCTAAACCAGTTGGAATTGATTGGAAAGCGTTTTCTGGCCATTTTTGTTCGTGGGATGGTTTTTCTTAAAGATATGTTTGCTAAACCCCAGTTGGAATTGGTTGGAAATCCTTTTGGGGGGTTTTCTGGCCATATCTGTTTGTGGGATGGTTTTTCTTAAAGATGTGTTTGCTAAACCAGTTGGAATTGATTGGAAAGCCTTTTGGGGTGGGGGGTTCAGTGCATTTTTGTTTATGGGATGGTTTTCTGTTAATAATGATTTAGGTAGCTTGATTCCCGATGGGTTTTGCTAGCGTGTTCTTGCTTTCCGTTGGTTTCCCGCTATAAAATCTTTTTAACAAAAGAGTCCTCGAGATTATCTCTGCGGTTTGGTTTTCGGCGGACCATCATATTTTTATTTTTGTTGCTAGGACTAATTTATTTCAAGGGCAATGGGAAGTGTTTTTGGGTTCAAGGACTAAATATGTTTAAGGTTTCATGTATATCTAATTTATGCTGTCTTCATAAAGTTGATTACTTAAAGCTTTTGTGCATGCAGGCTGCAGCTTTGTTTAAGGTTTTGAGAGAGAACCCACCAATACCTGAAACATTATCACCAGCGGGCAAGGATTTCCTTCAGCTTTGCTTCCGAAGAAATCCTGCAGAGAGGCCATCTGCAAGCATGTTATTGGAACATGGTTTTTTGAGAAACTCCAATCTCTCAGAAGTTACACCAAACTCCCATCGGCCAGAAGTTCCATCAAACTCCCATCGGTCAGAAGTTCCACCTTTGGCCCAAGCCTTTTCAGGGATGCGAATGGTTGTAAGTCTCAGCTTTGATTTTCCTCTGTTTGTTTTTACCATATAGCAAGAATGGCTTTGGCAGAACCATGATTTGTACATGACGTTATCCATTTTCTTACATTTACAGGATGGAGCACATAGTGCTACAGAATTGTGTAAACATAGAGTCGATTTGCTACTTTCTCCAGCTTCACATACTTCTTCTAAAGGTCAAATGCTATTTAATAATAGGTAAGTTTCTTCTATTACGTGGAGACCCTAGGTTCGTTCTAGACTCTCATATTACGTGGTCAGTTTACATGCATGATTACCGGATCCGGGATTCATGCAATGGTTACTTTTTTTCTTTCTCCAGTGAATCTACTGGTCAACAATCTCATCATCTTGAACCTTCCGACCACGCAGCGGCACCCCGTCTATCTCCTCGTTCTACTCTCGAGACACTTCCTAGTTCACCTCCTCCAAATGCAAGTTATCGCGGCATAAATCATAACACTTCGAAACTTTCTCTGAATGGAGTCAATGGTGTACATCTGGGTCCTGGGACTAGCCGCCCTTATGCCCTTCCATTATCCATGGACTCGCAAAGTGGAAGTTCCACATCCCTTTTGAGAGGGGTTGATCAAAACTACGACAGGCTTATAATGCAGCACAGCACTTGATTCATCCACAACTTGGTAATACGACTTTTGGTTAATGGAGAACTGTTAATATCTCTTCTCAGTTCAACGCGTCAGTTGCAGTTTATATCTGCAATATGAATGTTGGGTTGTTTAGGAAATTTACCCGTGACACCCAATCTCAATTGATTGATGGATGAGTCTTGCGCGGAACCAAGTCCAGAGGGAATTTAAGCTGGGTCTGTCATAGAGCATAGTTCATTGCATTGAGAACGTAATGTGAAGGAAGCAAAGAAGTTTCTTCAGCTGTTCTCAAGTTATCTAAAAGACATAATTAACATTTCCATGTACAACAAAAATGATTGGGTAGATAATGAATTTGTAGATAAGAGTTAGAATAGACTTTGTAGTTAGTCCAGAGATGTTGCACAAAACGGGTTGTACCTTTTTGTATTGGTTTACACGAGGAAACTTATGGATGTTAGGAGTTCGTCTATTTCCTTGGACAAATGAATCAAAAAATATTGTTTCCTTTTCTGCACTTACTCGGGATGATTTTTCTCTCCGTTACTCTGAACCGTTTTAAGGCAACCCTTTGGTCAGTGTCCAAATTTGCAACCTATATAGTATAAGGGTTGATATAAAGTAAAGTCGGCATCAAGTTTGATTTTCTTCATCACCGTCTCTTGTTAGTTTATACTGAGAAGCTGCTGATTCATAACATAAATTATTCAATAATGGAGTTCCAATCGTCTGGGTTCAATCTCAGTACGAAACTTGCGAAAAACCTTTGGCTAAACGAATCCAAGGACACGAACTTGGTGTTCTCGTCGTTTTCGATCTCCACTGTATTAGGTTTATTAGCTTCTGGTGCAACAGGCGAAACCCTAAAGCAGATATGAGAGTTCCTTAATTTCAAAACTCTCGCCGAACTTAACTCTGCTACCTCGACTCACTGAGCACTCTGAATGATGAACAACGCGGAGGAGGACCTAAACTAAGTTCAGCCAATAGTGTGTGGATCGATCAGTCATACACTCTAAAACCTTCCTTCAGCGAAACTGCAAGTTCAATCTATAAAGCCGATGTTAAGGTTCTCGATTTCCAAACTAAGGTACGTAAGAGATGCATCAACAATTTTTAGTAATTCAATCCTGTCTAGTTACTATAATTTTTGAACTGCGACAATTTTAGCTAACCGGTATGTTCTGATATGCATGCAATTTAGGCAGATGAAGCCGCGGGGGAGGTGAACGAATGGGTTGAGAATAAGACTAATGGATTAATCAAGGATATCCTTAGCTAAGGACTTAGTTCAATCGATGAATGTACAATTCTTATGTTGGTGAATGCATTGTACTTTAAAGGATTATGGCAAAGACACATTTGATATATCTAAAACAAAAGATTCAGAATTCTATCTTCTTGACGGAAGCTCAATCCCACAAGTCCCTTTCATGACTAACGATGAGATGCAACATGTTTGTTGTTACCAAGGATTCAAAGTTCTTCAACTCCCATTCAGTACACAATACAAAACCCATTATGGCGGGGATGAGGAGGATGCTTCTTTTGAAAAGAGCTATGATGATGTTGCTGCTGACACACAGTTGTCTATGTATATTATTTTACCTGATAACCGAGATGGCCTTGGTGATTTGATGGAGAAGGTAAGCTCAGATCCAGATGGTTTCTTGCACAGTCATCTTCCACTAATAAACCGACCAAGAGTTCGGATGGGAGAATTCTGGATCCCCAAGTTCAAGATATCATTTGATTTTGAGGCATCAAGAGTTCTCAAGGAGTTGGGAGTGGTTTTTCCTTTTGATCCCGACAAAAGTGAGCTCTCTGAGATGGTGACTGTTATTACTGGAAGCCAACTTGATCGACCCAGAAAAAGAAACAAAAGTACTGGAGGAAATGTGTTTGTTTCCAAAGCCATCCACAAGTGTTTTGTAGAGGTTGACGAAGGAGGCACTACAGCTGCTGCTGCTACTTCATTCGATGATTGGGAAGAATTGTGTAATATAGATTTTGAAGATGAGGATGATCTCCCAGAACCTGTAGACTTTGTAGCGGATCATCCATTCATGTTCTTGATCAGAGACGATAAGTGTGGGGTAGTGTTGTCCGCAGGATATGTCTTGAACCCATTGTTAACGGACGAGTGATGTTTATAGCATGACATGCAGTGGCGATTTAGCGTTAGTCCATGGTAAAAGCATCTTTCAGGTTTTCAATTTTACATTCATCTGCCTTGGCTTGTTTGAGCCAAATCATTATTTAGTTAAATTACCTCTCTATTGAAACAAATATTCACTTGGTTTCAACTGTTTTTCCCTTTTGAGAAGTCTACCGCATAATTAAGTTACATATGCATACATTAAAATTCATTATTTTGTCTGTCATGGAGGTAAGTCAAGAACCTCAGAGTCGTATGTACTGAGGCGTTGTCCTTCGCGCATCATTTTGCTAACCTTCTGCACTGGGGTGAGGTGTATTAGCTTCTGACTGCTAGTTGCAGAGTTCCTAAGTGGTTTAGAGTTTTGCACTTGAGAAGTTGCGAACTTCTTGTTCTTTGCTCCAACTATCCGAAGGCTTGTAACGAATGGCACACTAGCATTGCTTGGTAAACCTTATTCAATTTGACTGCTAAAATTGATCACCTTAGCATATCAACTATTACAGAAAAAAATAAGGCATCACTAGTACAATCTAGTTGATAAAATCATTAGGGATGAGATTTTCTGTAACTTCTTTTGCCTGCATGATTCTGCAAGTTGGATTACAGGAAAACTCAAGGAAGCATAAGATGACTGAAGAGAACGAATAGATTAACAGATGACAACAGATGGTATAAAAGGAACAAAGCAGAGCATATGCTTATTACATAGACTTGAAACATGGGAACGTACATTTTCTGATTTCAAGCTCCGAAGAAACGTTTCTAGATGCAGCTGAGAGGCATTTCTTAATATGCATGAATTGCACAGTAAATTCAAGCTCAAGGGGCAAGATCATTAATCATTCATCAGATCCTAGAGGATTAAGGACATGTCCCATGAACAAAACAACACCATTTACATTGTCTCTGATAGTAAACACGAAGGGATGATCGGCTACAAAGTCGACAGGACGCCTGAGACATTGCAGCATAACGACGATACCAGTAGAAGCAGCAGCTTCAGTTCCCACTTCATCAACTTCAACGGTACACTTGTGATGAACTCCTGAAACAAATAGTTGAATTTTTTCATTTACCATCTCTGAGAGGTCTGCTTGTTCTATATCAAAAGGCAAATTTATTCCCACGTCGTCCTTGAAAACTCTTGATGCTTCAAACTCAAATGAGAACTTGAATTTTGGGATCATGAATTCTCTCATCTGCACTCTTTGTCTGGGAAGATTTCGATCAAAGAAACCTGTTGAATTAGAGTCTGACATTTTCTCTATCAGCTCAGCTAATCCATCTTTCCTGTCAGGTAAATATATGTACATAGACAAGTTTCTTTCAATACTATAATTGGCTTGTCTATATGGAAGTTGAAGAACTTTAAAACCCTTTTGGCAAGAAACAAACTGTTCGAACATGTTAGTCATGAAAGGGACTTGAACTGAAGTTCCGTCGAGGAGATGAAATTCTGCACTCCTGGTTTGTGATTTGTCGAATATGAAGTCCCACGATCCTTTGAAGTAAAGTGCATTTGCTAATACAAGCCTAGTGTCTCCATCGACAGATCCATCAGGAAGAAGATTCTTAACTAATCCATTGGTTTCCTTTTCAGCCCATTTGTTCACCTTCTCCATTGCTTCCGAGGCCTAGATTTGAAAGCAATTCAAAAAATAAAACAAAACTGAAATAAAGCTTCCAACCATTAATGATCCTTATTCAGTTATTCTGAATTCAGGATTAAACAAAACTAAGGAGAGATCTCACGAGGATGGAAGACCAAATTCATAATCATCCTTTCCTACCCTTTTTTACAAGTTCAACAAATTTCACCCCTATCGAATCAATCACAGACGCGGAGATGGGAGAAAAATGTAGAAGAGAAGAATTAAAACCCCCAATCTAGAAGATACAAACTCTCATTCGGAAATCAATTTTTAAAAATCATACTCGAGCTCAGAAATGAAAACACTTGATAATGTTAGTAATGGAATTCAATATCAAGAAATAAAAACCCTTTAAGGTAGAAATCAATATTTCCAACTCTTAGTGATAAGGGTAGAAATGTCATATTATCACACGTGCGGATCACATGCGTGCTACTTTGACCACTTAACCATCTCTAACGGTAAAAGTAACGGATTAGGTCATTTTGATAAGATTTTGGAAAATTTTAATCTTTTTCTTAATATCCGGGATATTTTTACAACCTTGGGTTGAGGGACATTTTACCACTTAACCCTTACTGAAAACTGCAGAAGAAGCAAGTCTCAGGATAGGATCTCACGATTCTCACCTTATTTATAAAATCCACAGCCTCGGCTTGAGCTCCATAGACTGAATTAACAACTTCTTTGAAAGAAGGTTTTAGAGTGCAAGAATTCTCCACCCAAACACCGTTGACGAAAGACAGTTTAGGTCCACGGTCGCACGTTTGATCTACAAATTCAATCAGTCGAGAAGTGACCGAATTGAGATGATTGAGGCTATCAGAGTTGAGGAACTCCAACAATTGTTTCAAGGTTCCACCATTTGACCCAGAAGTCACTAAACCAAGAGCTACATAAATAATTGAGAAGGGTGAAAATACAAAATTCTGGTTTTTGGCTTCATTTAACCAGAGGTGTTGAAGACATGAATCCATTTGAACACTTAATGGCAACCTCGAATAGAAGTCCATGAGTATATACTAGACTGATATAGCTTCTCTTGAAATTGAAGGTTTTCCCAGATAACTTGGTACCAGGTTTCAACATAGAAATGTGTTGACTTATAATCTCATTAACCTAAGCTTGGGGTACTTATTTTATTCAAACCTTGGCCACAAGTACAAGAATGTCAAGAAATCATTATTCTATTTCAGAATTGTTCAACAAACAAATCAAACCACAAGACAGGATCAAACTAGGTTGCAATGATGTAAAACCAATAGAATTAACTTAAATCTACACCTTCATCCGAATAAATCAGGTGGGTTTAGCCATAACTCCGGATCTCACCATATCAGATGATCAAAGAATGAAGAGAAAGATGAAGCCAAGGCAAGAGTGGATTAAGAATATGGCCCATGAACAAAACCACCCTATTAACATTGTCTCTGATAATAAACATGAATGGATGATCAGCAATGAAGTCTATAGGAGCAAATCCGCAAGAAAACCCACAATCAATATCAGTTGCGGCCGCAGCTTCAGTCCCTTGTTCATCAATTTCAACGAAGCACTTGTGTCCAACTCCTGAAACAGAGAGGTTAATACTGGATCCGTCTTTGGATTTTGAACTAGAACGCATCACCATTTCAGTCAGCTCTGCTTGGCCTGGATCAAAAATTATATCTAGTTCCATGTTCTCTTTAAAATCTCTGGAAGCCTCGAACCCAAATGATATCTTAAATTTAGGAATTTTAAGTTGTCCCACTTCAACACGTCGAGTAGGGAGATGACGGTCTAGGAAACCTGGTTCCGAACTAACTTGCTCAATTAGATTACCTAGTCCATCTCGTCTGTCGGGTAAAAATATGTACATAGCAAAGTTATCCTGTTGACTTGGCTGATCACTCACATTGATAGATTTGTATGGTAGTTGAAGTACTTTGAATCCGGGGTAACACGAAACAAAATGATCTTCATAGCTATCTGTCATGAAAGGGACCGTAACCGACGACGGAGTTTCATCGCTGAGATAAAAGTTTGAGTGGGTTGTTTTTGATGGATCAAATTTTTGTTCCCAAGATCCTTTGAAGTAGAGTGCATTCACCAGTACAAGCATTGAGTTTTTGTTGATTGCATCATCGGGATGAGATCTTGAATGAGTCCATTTGTTCACCTTCTCTGTAACTTCTTTTGCCTGCTTAACATTTCGGGTTTGATTGATTAGCAATACAGAAGTAATATAGGAGTCTATATTTAGGAGATATACACTTTAAGGAGTTTGAGTTATATTAGGAAAGTGTCTATGTTTAGAGTTTGATCTTAGGTAGGAAAGTGCCTTGAGTGGTCGTCAAGTTTGTGAACAATATAAATAGGTCGTTGAGTCATGAAAGTTAATACACTGAATTATTATCAATGTAGTCTTTTATGCTTCCGCGCGTTTATGCTCTCCTCTCTCTTGCTCGATCCTTAACATGGTATCAGAGCGAGGTGAGAGGAAGAGAGAGGAGAAGGAGAAAGAGTTAGGGAAGTGTTTCATCGTGTTAGGGTTCGAGAGTTAGGGAAGTTAGTCTTGAAGTTTGGTTCCTGAGAAGAAGGCGTAAGATTTATTGCTTATCTTACTGCTACGTGACTTATTGGACGTGAAGCAGTGATCGTCTTTGTTCTGTTCGTGTGTGTCTTGAAAAGAGAAAGAGCACGCTGCACACAAACAAGGTTTCATGGGTATGTTGGATTATTGAAAGCCAAGGTTCACAAGTTTGGTTAGGGTTTGAGAAAAAAAAAAAAGGTGATGTATCTTTGTTCACTACGGGCTAAACCTAGCTAGGGTACAAGTCAAGTCGTGACAAAGGTGTGTTAACAAGAAAGTGGATACTGCCAAGTTGTGTGTGATTACAAAGGTTGGGCTTCCAGACGACCTAAAAGAGAAAGATGGAAGACGTGAATTGGGAAGAGGTCATGGCCGTGAAAACAGCTAACAGAGGCTGTTGCCAATGGTATATGGCATCTTTGCAGATAGTTGTGAGCCACCGAGTGGCCGAGATTTATAAAAACTAGGAAAGTTACTGCTGCTTCCATATTACGATTGGGTAATTGATTGCAAGTAAGAAAGAAATATTGGGTGCGACTTATTTGGAGTTTGAGCAGATCCGTGAAAAAAATTGACGGAGTCTGTTGGTGAAAACGAAGACTGAGTTTGGTCGAGAAAACAATGGTCCAATGCGAGTTGAGCTTTGTGTTGGTTTTCTAGTATTTGTCGTGCTACGGAGAAGGAAAGAAAGAATTGAGCATTAAGAAGCAATCGAGAATTTGTTAAGAACCAGGAGATTAGAACTCGAGCTGGGATTCGAATTGTCTTGAGTTGTTGGTGATTCTCGTTGATGTTGCTGAAGAAGAAAAGATGATGGGTGCTTAGATATGCTATGGATTACTTGAGTACGCCATGAGCTTGCTGCTGGTGGTGATCGTGATGGTGAATACAGAGAAAGAGTTCGAGCTGGTGATGAAAACTTGATGGAAGAGCAGCTGTTATTGGAGAAAGGTGGTGGTCATTGGTGATGGAAAACAGGGAAGAACGTTGAGGTGCTGCAGTCGAGTTATGATGATTGTGGAAAGAACGACGATGAAAATGCAGAGAAGTTTCGTATGGAGAGTGGAGACTAAGGTGTGCTTGTGTGGAACAGGTGAGTTATGGTTTCATGATTTTAAAAAAAAAAAAAAATGTTATTGAAAGTCAGTAACAGTTTGGGTGTTACAAAGAAGAATTGTTACAGATGAACAAGTAGTGTGACTAAAGGATGTCACAGTTAAGAAGAATCGTTACAGAAGCGTAACAGAAGCAAGTGTAACAGTTTTGTGGCAGAGGTATTGCAGAAAGCTGTTAAACATGTTGGAAGAAGTGAAGTGTGGTTGAAGAGTTTGTGAGAGAAACTTGGAAAACTTACAAAGTGTGACAGACTTTGTGTTAGTTATTGCTTGTGGCAGAAGCGTAACAAGAAAAAGATTGTGAGAGAATCTTTAAGAACAAAAAAGTGTGAAGGTTTCGCAACAATAGCGTGACTGGAACAAGAGAAGAAGAAACAACAACAATGTTGTGAAGAAAGAGAATCGATCATCAAGAGGTGATGAGAGAAAGAACAACAATAGTAGGTTAAAATCCTATGAGTTGTCGAGAGAGTACAAAAAGTATTCTATCGAAGAAACCAAGAAACCAAGAGTACAAGAAGTATTCTACCAAACTACGAAGAGGACCGAAATGTCCCTAAACTACAACAATGGAACCTGTATGTTCTAAAACTACTATTGGGACCGTGACGTCCTTAAACTACGAAGATGGGACCGAAACGTCCTTAAACTACGAAGAGGACCGAAACGTCCTTAAACTACGAAGATGGGACCGTAATGTCCTTAAACTACGAAGGGGACCGAAATGTCCTTAAACTATGAAGGGGACCGAAACGTCCTTAAACTACGGTCTGAAGATTTTTTTTTTCGCAAAAGCGTTGAAAAAAAAAGAAGAAGAAAGAAGAAGAAAATCGAAGTTAAATTTCTTTTGTCCAAGATGGGCATTCGTGATTTACATGCTCCATCTTGAGGGAGGGTATTAGGAAATAATATATGAGTCTATATTTAGGAGATATACACTTTAAGGAGTTTGAGTTATATTAGGAAAGTGTCTATGTTTAGAGTTTGATCTTAGGTAGGAAAGTGCCTTGAGTGGTCGTCAAGTTTGTGAACAATATAAATAGGTCGTTGAGTCATGAAAGTTAATACACTGAATTATTATCAATGTAATCTTTTATGCTTCCGCGTTTATGCTCTCCTCTCTCTTGCTCGATCCTTAACATATTAGGAAATAATATAGGAGTCTATATTTAGGAGATATACACTTTAAGGAGTTTGAGTTATATTAGGAAAGTGTCTATGTTTAGAGTTTGATCTTAGGTAGGAAAGTGCCTTGAGTGGTCGTCAAGTTTGTGAACAATATAAATAGGTCGTTGAGTCATGAAAGTTAATACACTGAATTATTATCAATGTAGTCTTTTATGCTTCCGCATTTATGCTCTCCTCTCTCTTGCTCGATCCTTAACATGGTATCAGAGCGAGGTGAGAGGAAGAGAGAGGAGAAGGAGAAAGAGTTAGGGAAGTTTTTCATCGTGTTAGGGTTTGAGTTACAAGTTTGTTGATGCGTTGGTGTCTTCACAAGGGTTCGGAAAAAAAAAAAAGTTTGGTTCCTGCTGAGAAGAAGGCGTGAGATCAGCCGTGTTGCTGTTATAAAAGTGAAGATGACTTGTTACCTGTCAAGTCATGTTCATGTGGTTTTGTTCGTGTGCTGTTGACGACCACTCAAGGCACTTTCCTACCTAAGATCAAACTCTAAACATAGACACTTTACTAATATAACTCAAACTCCTTAAAGTGTATATCTCCTAAATATAGACTCCTATATTATTTCCTAATAAAGATCCTTCAGTTAGTTACTCAGTTTATATTAGAAATTAAGTCTTACCTTATTTTTGAAATCCACAGCCTCAGCATCAGCTCCATAGATTGAATTAGCAACTTCTTTGAAAGCAGGTTTTAGAGTACATGAATTATCCACCCAAACACCGTTGACAAAAGACAATTTGGTTCCTCCATCACTTCCACTGCAGACACGGGCTTGATCTACAGATTTAATCAGGCGAGAACTTACCGAATTGAGATGATCGAGGCTGTCAGACTTGAGGAACTCCAATAATTGTTTTAAGGTTGCACCGTTTGATCCAGAAGTCAATAAACCAAGACTAACATAAATCGAAAAGGGTGAAAATACAAAATTCTGATCTTTTGCTTCGTTTAGCCAGACGTGGTTGACGAGCTGAAGACATGAATCCATTTGGACGCTTAGCGGTAACCTAAAATTGAAATCCATTATGTATGTATCAAGAATAAAAGAGGAAGGGGAAAAAAGATATTGCAGTTGGGAACTTTAAAAGAATGTTAACGTGGATTTTATAAAAGGAAATATTGCAAAATGGTCATACTATTAGGACCCCGTTCACAAAACCATCTCACTATTACAAACTATCAACAAAATTGTCACACTTCCGTTTAAAAGAGAGATAAGTGACGACTCACAGTTAAATATGTTAACCAAATTACCTATGTATCCTCCCTACTTATCTCTCCATACACAATTTTAACTTTTTCCTTCATTGTAATTGTTTGGGCCAATTATATAATGGTCATACTTTTTATAATTCGGTCACAAAATGATCATACTTTTGTAATTCATTTACAAAATGGTATTTTTCCATCCGATTTAACATTTTTGAATAAAACGGTGTTATCTTTTCCAAAAGTACCCTCCCTTAAAATACCCTTCGTAGTTAACTAATTGGTTGAAGTGGTGGTGGTGGTGATGGAAACTTAAGAATCTCTACTAAACCCCAAAGGGGAAGCGGTGAACCCTTTGGGTGAATGCGGTGTAACGATCCTGAATGTGGTGTAACGAATCTGAATGCGATTTTACGATCCTGAATGCGGTGTAACGATATGTAAGCGGCACCACCACCACCTACAAATAGCACCACCGTCAAAAAATCATAATGAAATATAATTTAAAATTGTGTATGGAAGGATAAATATGAAGGACACATGGGTAATTTCATTAACATATTTAACAGTGAGTCACCACTTAACTCCCTTTTTAACGGAAGTATGATCATTTTTTTAATAGTTTGTAACAGTAGGATGCTTTTGTGAATCGGGTCCTAATACTAGGACTGTTTTGACGGTGGTGCTATTTGTAGGTGATGGTGCCGCCACTTACAAACCATTACACCGCATTCAGGATCGTTACACTACATTCAGGTCCGTTACACCGCATTCAGGTTCGTTACACCGCATTCACCCAAAGGGTTCACCGCTTTCCCTCTGAGGTTTAGTGAAGATTCTTAAGCTTCCACCACCACCACCACCACCACCACTTCAACTAATTAGTTAAATGGGAAGGATATTTTGAAGGAGGGTATTTTAGGAAAAGATAACACCGTTTTATTCAAAAGTGTTAAATCAGATGGAAGTATGACTATTTTGTGAACGAATTACAAAAATGTGACCATTTTGTGACCCAATTACAAAAAGTATGACCATTTTGTAAATGGCCCTTTATAAAATTTAGAAAAAGTATTTTGGGGGATTATCAGATGAGACACGCCCAAAGTGATGACGGACTCAGGTCACAACTCACTGTTCATACTCCCCCAGTGTCTCCACGTCTCTCCAAGAGAGTTTACTACTAACTTTTTTTTTTTTTTTTTGATAAAACTCTTCTTCTTCATTGATAATTCAAAGTTAAGGTTACAAAGAGTTCAAGTACATCTGATTTTAAGAACCATAGAGAAATACCATACACCACTAGTACAACATCAAGTGTCCTAATAAGAAAATAGAAAGAACACCCAAAAAAGACTAGACACATGTATGAGTAGAGAATCGATTGAATCGGAGGGTATTCGGATCAAAAGTCCACCATTTTTGTTGATTATCTTCTTCTAGAGAAAGAGATGCTCCAAAGTAGAAGTGATTTGCTTGAAGTCTTGAACGGATTGATGAAGATTCTGATGTATATTCCGGACGCCGACGGTCATTTTTGATGTACTTAAGAACTAAAAACCCCAATATAGAACGACCATTAAAGTCGATAAAAGAAGCTTGAAGAGCATAGATAGAAACATCATGAAGATGTATAAAACTTGCCGTCGGCAAGGGAGGTTTTAACCCCAATCTAAACCTAAAAAGCATTAAAACTTAACTAAAACTAATAATAGCTAACTAAAACTGAAAGAGAAAGAAGTTACTGCTCAGATCCACTCCAAGAGGAGCAGATCTGAGCAGTTGAAGCTCGCCGGAGAAGAAGAATAAACTCGCTTGAAATTTCCTGTTGAGAGACTGGAAAAAGAGGAAAGATAATTTTTTTTTTCAAAGTTGTGGTCAATCATGACTACTAACTGTGAAGTGTCCATATTTTATTCAATAATGCTGGATGCCTGGTAGGTGTCTCCGGAAATTCTCCCGGAAGAAAAAGGGCATGTGATCCGTTCTATCGCGCACCCATCCCAATGCTGGAACCACTGGGTAATTGCCGTTTGATCTGTTATCAGGAGAAATCTAGGGAGATTTTGACGTGGTATCATTGTAGTTTATAAACATTATTATTTTTTGACTTTAAATGTTAAATTTATTAACTAAAAAGAAAATAAGAATACAGGAATAGAGCGCCTAAGCGAGTTCAGTTGGTGAGGGCAAAGTCAGAACAAAAAACAAAGAAATGCAAACTAAAGGAGTGGCAAAAGCCAACTCCTTAACCAAGGAACATCAAAGAAAGATCAAGCTACAAAATTACTGTTGCATATACGCCAAGGAAGACAAAAACAAACTACTTGTGCTTCCTAGCAAAGGACCGTCGGCTTTTACCTAGATTTTTATTATTTGGAGTTTCGTCCTTCTATTTGAGCCTTGAAAGCTCTTTTTTTTGTTTCTTTGCTAGACTTGTCTTCATAAGCCACATAATGTGCATATTTGTCAGAATCTACGCCATAAAATTCTTCACTATCCTCCTCACAATCTTCAATTATAACTATCTTTGTCTCGAATATGATTTTCGTTACTCAACACTCTGAAATTGTTATTCACTTTGACACAAGTATCACTGCTCTTAGTCTTGGTAGTGCCTTCCTTATCAATTGCAACATTCTTAACAAGTGATTTCCTGCTTGAAGTTGTCTTCTAGTTTCCATCATCACTTGTTGAGAGTAAATTCTTTGCAATAGCTCCTTGATTATCAGAAACCACTTTCCTAGTATCAGGATTGAAAGAGGGAATCCCCCACAACAAAGGATTATGTTTCACCTTTATTCCTTCACCTCTCTTCTGAATACTTGTCGTCTTGATCGGATTCTTTGCTGGAGCAGCTTGATTCTTTAACAGGTTGTAAACTTTGTCTGTATTAATGCTTGCACTAATCACCTTTGTTTCTTTGACTTTATTACCTCTCTTGTCAGCAATATCCTTAGAAAAATCTTTTCATTGGTAAGGAAGTCATTTTACAAATAGAAGGGGATATGTTTGTGTCTTTTCTCTATAGCCTTAGGTCCACTACTTGCAGACTTGATCGAGATATTTGCAGGACATTCTTGTTTACCCATGTCACCAGTTGATGACTTCTTGGCCATACTGCATCTCTTGGTTGCATTAATTTATGCCAAGAGATGTAGCTTCCACTGACTTATGAATAGCTCTCTTGAGACCTTGTCCCGTGGTAGAAACAATTGCAGAAACGTCTACTCTTGAAGAAACTGCCTGCTTGGTGATCCCCATTTCAATCCAAATTTTTGCTGAAGTTTGCTTAGCATCTCTATATATGTCTTCCACATCAACCGCTTCCATGGTTGTAAGCACTTCATTTCCTTCCAATGTAGAATGGTATCTCTTAATTCTTTTATCTTGTTATTTTTTTTTGGTTTCCTACTTTTCCTAATTTTGTTACAGTTTTTTGAAAAATGACCAAAGACCATACACACCTCACATCTTGAAGGCTTCCGTTGGTATTCAACCGGAAGCTCCAAAGTGATTTTCCCATCTATCATTAGTGGGATACTCTCAGGATAGTTGAAATCAATATCTACTTCAATACAAATTCTAGCATAAGCTAATCTCGTTCTATTGATAATGCAATCATCAACTAATAAAGGTTTTCCTATGAAGCTAGAAATTAAACTTAATCCTTCTAAGTCCCACATATGCAGTGGTACTCTGTAAATCAACACCCAAACTGAAAATTTCCCAATACTCGAAATATGAAGATTCGATCATGTTAGCCCATGGTCGCAAGGTGAATAAACTCTTTGAGATGTAGAAAGAACCAAGTTCTAACACTCTTTGGGTGTTTCTATTCAAAAGGGAGTTGGTGCTCAGCTTGTCGCTCGGCTACCAACTAAAAACTATGTAAAGTTATAAATTTGTGAGAGTGGAAATAAAATCGTTTTTTTTTTTAAAAAAAAACCACTATCTTGAAGTTCTATACTCACCTCCTTCTTGAGCTTCCAAAGCTTAGATACAGTCTCCTTTACTATTGGGAAGTAGATTTTTCTACCAATACAAAAGCCCACCGCATATTCTTCATATCGTTTGATACCATTTGAGAAATCAATTACTGTTGATTCATGCCACCGGTTTACCATCCAAATCTACAAGGGGTGTAAATTTCATTGGAGGATGAGCGGAAATTGGGGTTGGAAGAGGAAGAGATTTCTCCATTCTTGTGATTAGGGTTTTAAAACCCCCCAATTGAATTCCTTTCCTTGGATATTATTAGTTCCACTTGAAACTTTGATAATACCCTCTTTTACCGGTAAAACAATCTCTAACGTATTTTTATTTTTTCCATTTGCAGCTCCATCAATACCCAAATGAGCAACAAAATTTTGTTTAGGGTTCACCAAATGATCTCTTAATACCGTAAGATTCATCCAAAGAAGGGAAGTCGGGTGAAACTACAATTGTTTCTTCAGTAACCAGTGATGACTGAACCAAAACTATCTGAGAATCATTAGGAGGAGATGTCGACGCCATGAGAAAGCTTGAAATTTTCATATCTAGAATCGCATTTGAAGTCACATATGCTATGTCATCGCTCTTTCAATATCCGGTCACTAATTACCCGACCTGAAAGTTACGTACTTATCATCGTATTTTGATACTACAATCACTCAGTTGAAAACTTCCGTTTCACAGCTTACGTTCATAGTGTGTTAGAGAATTTTACTGGTTTTACATGACAAAAAGAATAAGACGCGGTCCTTATGTAAAAAAGCTCTATGGATAACATCATTTTTTTTTGAAGTATTAAGAATCTCTAATTGGAAAATATGGTAAAATGAATCATTCAGTTATTGTTAAACCAATTACGATGTAATTACTTTTCATAACTTATTAGGATGAAAGTCGACAGTAATTTATTTTCAATAGCCTAGAGCGTTTTGAGATTATTTACCGATGTATGCAGATTTACGTTAACTAGAAATGCCCTTAACCTCTTAAAGATTGCAGTTTCTGATACATGCAATCTGAGTCTATGTTTTTCCATTCAACTTGGAAAAATGAAAAAAGACAAACAAGAACAAGGGTTATGGAACAAGTGTAGAGCTGCACAAGACCCGATCCATTTTACATGTACCGATCCGGAACCGAATAGTCGGGACAGGTACCGGTTCCTAAAATTGAGAACCGGTGTAGGCCGGTACTGGTACTGGTTCTGGGATGAGTTCCGTCCTGTCCTGGCCCATAAGTTTCGGTTAGTTATAGCCTTAGATTTTTTTAGGAATCTTACATCCTGACCGTCCCATTTTAGGTTAACATACACTTTCACTTATTCTCTCCTTCTTCTTTTTCACGGCCGAAGAGAAAAAAAATACACATTCTTTCCTTCTTCTTCTTCACTGGCCGAGCATAACAGAGCCATTAAAATCCATAAACAGATATTACGTACGCCCTAATTGAAGATTAAAACAGACTTCTTAGGTTCACATCATCTAGGATCAGAAACTAGAGTACAATCGTACCTAACATGAATATCTTTGATCTCTTTGTTTTGTTGTTCCATCAACGAATCTTAATGGATTGACGAATATCATAGATCTGTGAAGTATGGCCACCATCACGTAATTGATTTTGGGTACAACAACTCATGTTCAATCGATTTTGGAAATAACATTCAATTCTGTTTTTAATAAATTTAGGGTTCATGTTTTATTAATTTGTTAAATTTATGTTACATTGTATTTAATCGAATGCTTAATTTATGTAATGTTTGAGATTGAGTTGGAATGGTATACCATGATTTCGATGGTTGTTTTAAATGGGTTTCTGGAATTGAAAGTTGGGGTTTTGAAGGAAGTTGCAGCTAATGGAAAACTGATGAAATTGAAGATAACAGAGGATGAAGATTGGGTTTGAATTGATGAAGAATTAGTGGTTCAATTTGAGAATGAGAAGATTCAGTTGAAGATTAGAATATTTGGAAGAAATGATTTGTTTTAATGATATTACATTTTGTAATTTGGATCTTGGCAATGATGAATGACTTCAATCCTTGAAATAGATCAGAACGTTTCTATCTGTTTAATCTTAGCAGTTGTATGTATATGATCTTGATGTGTTCAGTGTAAATTGATCTTGATTTGCAGGTAAAACACGGTACCGGATAGAACCGGACCGGTATCATCGGTACATGTACGAGTACCGATACATGTACGAGTACAAGTAATGAGATGTGGGAACCGGTCAACACCAGGTACAGGTATCGGGTTCACAAGAAACCCAGACTGTACCGGACCATGTGCAACCCTAAATAAGTGTTTAAAATACTCATTCATTTTTAAATCCAGTGTGAGACTAGGTGAATGGGTGATTTTTGGAACGTGGAGGAGCAAATATACACACTAAGGGGCTGAACGTTAGCCGCTTGGAGGAAAATTGGGACCCGGACATCTAAACATCAGTCACTCTCATTTTTTTTTGTTAGTTTAATAGTATACAATATATAGGATCCGCATTAAAGATTTTTAAATGGACCAAAGAACTGAAGAAAAAAAGCTTGAGATGCAAATGATTTGCCGATCAAGCAAATGCTTTTCTAAGCGGCTGATCTTTAGGCTCTCAATTTGGATGACACACTGTGTATGAATGAGTTTAGTTGAAAGTTGATCATTTCATCTCATGATAACACCTAATTTGATTAATTTTGATCAAGCTCTTTGAATTTGGATGAGAGTTCTCATCCCATAATCCTTGCTCTAAGAGGACCTATTGGATACTACTGAAATTGTCTTGCAAGGTTAGGGTTGTCCAAGGGTTATAAACCGCATGATCTTTAATTTCCCATACCGAGTGAGACTCATCTCAACATATTCTCTTTTCGTCATGTTTAGTACTTTGTAGCACCAACAATACTCTTGCAAGATTGATCATGAGCCAATAAGTAGAATAGTCTTGTAAAGCTTCATGATCCACGTTTTTTTGGGAGCATGAAGGACAAATAATATATTAACATGTGTCTCCCCACCCACCACCACCACCCTAAAAAAATAGTTTTATGCTTTTCTTTTTCTTGTTCAAGCTTCCATTTAAGAGAACCCTGAACTACTCTTAGAAGATCCACGTTCAGTAATGGTTTTTTATTTATTTTTCTTAGACGTTAAAAGGTAAATAAAAAAGTACAAAACTGAGACTTTGTCAACTTTCAAGATGACAATTTTTTATTTTGAAACCTTGACTTGCTCCACCAGACTTAGCCTTTAGCCAGTGAACACATACCAATTTTAAATATAAGAACTTATTTATTATTCTAGTGGGATCTTTTAACTATATATTAGCTATCGGAGAAAAATGAGTTTTAATATCTTTTCTTATGGTCTTGGTTTGGATTTGATTTTGTGACCTATTAGTCACTAAGTATGCTTGTTCATTTCTCTTCAAGTGAATGAAATGAAACCATTCCACATTGGGTATAAGGTGGATGTCCTCCATATATACTAAAAGTCTTAGTTACCTTATTTTTTCCTATAAAAGAAAATGAACTTCTGATTTTCGAAATGTACCAGAGCATACTAATTTCCCTAACTATTTTCCCCTCTTCGCCTTGATGCGTGCTTTGTGTGTTTATTTCACTTCTTAATCCTTGTTGTTGAGTTCGAAGTTGGGTAGATTTTTTTATGATTATAAAATCTATATCGAGCAGTTCCATCCTGGACACATCTTCGATGCTGAGGGTATAACATCACTCATTCTTGAGGATTACCCACTGATTATTGTGTGAAGGACAATTTGGTGAGCATGTGTCTCTTTCATTGTGTGTTAATTTGATGCATGTCTTAAGTGCAACAAATTAATCAAGATATTTTCCACTAATTAAATAGTAATATAGTGGTAGTAAGAATCGTTCCCACAAGGAGCTGTGTAATTGATAGGTTATTTGAATCAGAAAAATAAAGTAAAAGACAAAGGGGGATTGGTTTTAAGAAAACTAAAAAGAATAACAAATAAAAGAAAGATGATCAAGGAATCCTTCGACGTTTCCAAGCGATAACTGGATTAGTATACTTATCTATCTTTCGTTAGAACCATTCATCACCAACCGTAGAATAATATCTAGAGCAGTGTTATCCCAAAATTCCTTGTGTAACCGGATACCGAAGCGCTCGCATATCAGATTATATCCAACCGAACCACGAAGTAGTAGCGCACTCAAGGTGTAACCCAATCAGAAGCTTTAAATTATGTGAACTTAGGTTGATCCTAGCAGTTAGACTCTTAGCGCAAGGTCCACTTACTAGTGTTGTCTTCACATACAATTTCTCCACAGAATCCCTATGCGAGGTCTCACGTTCTATACGTGTGTAAGAGATATACGACAATTACGGATCGCTCAAAATCTCTAGTAGCAACAGAATGATTAATAGAATAATCCAATTGTATAGTTGGACTATCTAGAAATCAATCATAAACCCCAACTATAGTGAAAACAAACGACAATATGATTAAAACTGCGAATAGATTTATATAACTAATAAAGCTCTACGCTAGAACATTGAATTCATCCTTAATCAACAAAGGATGTATCTACTCATATTAAGGTGTAGAATAAATCCTATCTTGTGATGGATTGATTCCTTTAGCAAGTCCTAATACCTATTTATATAAGTTCACATTGCATGGCCTTCAAGTATCCTAGTCGGTTCCGGAAACTGATCTAAAAAGTAATAAGAAAAGACCTAAAAACGGTTTGTGGACTTTGGCCTTCTGGTACACGTACCATGTACGTGTACCCTCCTTTAAAAGAGAGTCCAGGAAATTTTAGCATATGTACCAGGTACGCGTACCCCTTCATTTCACGAAATTCCATATTCCGACGATACACGTACCCAGTACGCGTACACTCCTGTAGACGTCGATATTCGATAACCTTGTTTTGCTCATAACTTCTTCGTCCGAATTTGGAATGACCTCATTCTTTTTGTATTCTCTTGTAATTAGATTCTCTTTAAGATGGTGATAATAAATCATGAATTTGAATGAGTTAAGTGATAGACACATTTTTTGTGTCTGAATTATCCTCAATGTCTGTATTGTTAGAACTCGATTTTTGTACTAATGTTGTGTTTTTTATGTATTTTTAGGTATTTTGGAAATAAACATTTTTGGAAAAATCGGCTCGAAAAATTACTCGGAGCACCCCCGGAGAACATTTGCTAAACAAACTCCTACTTTGGATAAGTGGCACCTCAATTGATAAGGGGCACCCACCTGATATTCGCACCTAAGCAGCTGGATAAGGGACACCTTCATCATTTTCGTTTGAGTTTTTAGTTTTGGCAGGAAAAGCTCACAGGCTATGGCAGGATTAAGGCTCGCTTTTTGGACTGGATTTAAGGAGATTCAACGACTGAATTTGATTGGGTTTGTTCCTCTTGGCTAAACAGGGTTGGCATGGCCCATTTGTTCGATTAATTTTGGCTGGATAATCCGAGAGAAGAAAACAGAGCAACACGTTCACGAGAGAGGTATTTCACGGGATTTCATGAGTTTGAACGAGTTCTGCGCATGTTTGTTGACTCGAGAAACCGTTTGGAGCGTGTTAGAGATAAATAAGGAGAGTTTGCAACTGTAAGACGAGTGCAGGAGAAGAAAAAGGAAAGAATATTTTCCCGTGTCTGCAGAGTAATTGGGAATTATTTCGAAGTTATTACAGTGATTTTGAGGCCCTTTCGAGTATATATAGAGTGCCGAGGAGTTGTAAGCGGGTTATGAAGTGATTGGAGAGAGTTTCGGATCAGTTTAGAGCAATCACAGAACCAGAAAAAGCAAGTTGCAGAGAACTGCCATTGCCGCTGTTGAATAAGAACACGAAGAACATAAGACGCAATACAACTGCCGTTCATCAACAGTGACAACAACACAACGTAGGAGGGTCGTAGTGCTATAGTGACAGTGATACTTCTGTTTTATCGTTCTATGTAACCGTTGCATTTGTAACTAATATAAGTGTTACAAACCCGTTTTTTATTATTTTTCTCCCATTTCATTATTGTGAACACCCTTTAAGCAATAAAAATGAATTTTAAGCGTGTTTCAACATGATGATGAACTAATTCTCCCACAACTAGGGCTGAACATGGTGTCGGTTAACCGTTGGAAACCGACCGAACCAGACCAATAAGCAAGAAACCGAACCAAACCATTTAGATTTGGATTGGTTTGGTAAAAAATGTTGAAAAACCGACATTACTGGTTTGGTTTTGGTTTGACCTGAAAACCGAACCAAAAACCATTGGGGAACCGATTAATTTTTAAACTTAATTTCTACCGTCGATTTAAAAGTATTAGATTCTACCCATTAATTTAGAGGATAAATAGAAACCCTAAATCTAATATTTCATTATGATACTCTCCCTCTTTCTCCTTCTCTCAGCCGCCTCCCTTCTCCACCCCCAACTACAGCTGCTGCTACTCGACTTTTTTCTTCCCGTCTTCCTTCTTTTTTATTTGTCAATATCTAAATTAAGATATATTATATATCTTCATTTGATCTCTAGAATTAGAGTAAGCTTTAACTATTCTTGATTGTATATTTGTGTAAACCAATACTATCGGCAACTACGATTTTTTTATCTGTAAATTTGTGTATTTGTTTTTGGTTTGACATAATTATTGGTTAACCAAAAACCACTGGGACAAACCGAAACCAACTGGAACCATTTGGAAACCGAACCAATGGTTAATGGATTGGTTTGGTTTAGATTTTTAGAAACCAATAATATTGGTTTCGGTTTTGGTTTGGCTAGAAACCGAACCAAAACCGACCATGAACAACCCTACCCACAACCAAGGTAATGAGAAAGATATTTACGCATTAATAATTGGTAATTATTTTATTTTCTCTAATTTATAATTTATAACTCACTCAATCACTGCTTTTGCAGAGTTCTAAATTGTTTGCATAATTTTCTTAATTATTTGTGATTCAATTTGATAGGTTATACTTTGTTTAGTCAATTGATAATCTATGCTTAGGGAATACAATTAATATTTGAGAATATGTCTGATTATTTGGGAATTAAGAAATAAGGGACTTAAAAGATAATTAGAGTTTTGGATTATTTACCATCATTCATTCATGTGTAATAGTGGAATCAGTGTCTAGGTTATTTTTAATATCTTGAAATCAAATTTTGAGTTAAATTTTGTTTATTTTTAAGTTTCATTAAGTCTAAAATCTATTGCTTTCACAAGTCTTGAACGAACAATTACTACAACATCATTGAAATCACTTCAATTTTTGGCGTCGCCTACGCGAACTTATTTTTAGATTTAGAATTTTGGGTTTTGTTTTTAGGTTTTTTTTTTTTTTTTTTTTTTTTTTTTTTTTTTTTTGTTTTTTTATTTATATTTGTTTTATTTTACGTTTTTGGGTATTTGTGTTTTCACTTTGGATTTTGGAGCGAAAGAAAAAAGGAGTTGTCGAAGCCTTTGGTGGTCAATTAAAGAATTTGTAGTCAAAGAGACAAGGCGAAAAGAACGAAGAAAAAAAAAGACATTATTATTTTATTTTTTTTAGATTTTTAGATTTTCTTTTTAGAAATTGTATTAGGATATCTTTTACTTTTGTAAATTTTCTTTTCTTTTGCACTTTATTTTTGGACTTTGGACATTTGGGACGTTATTTTTTTTAAACCCGACGCAAGGGTAATATTAAATATAAACTGTTTGCAGAGAAGGACGATAATTACGATATTGCCTCGGCCCCTCAGGTTCGTACACTGACATAGGAGACGGTGGACCGAATCGACTACAAGGGTTCTTTGCCCGTCTGGTACGGGGGTCAAGTTTTTCGAAACACCCCCGAATCCCCTGTCAGCGGGTTACTGTCTTCCTTCGTATGCATATATGTTGAGGAACTAAACACGAATTTAATTTCTAGTAAAGGGTAAGGCCTGGCCATACAAGATAAGGGTTCGGATTTCATAATGATACCAAACGCGAACTCAAGCTTAAAATTTTGACTAGAACGAGACCTATATGGTAACGAGCTTAATAGGAAAGTCGTTCGAAAAATATTGGTTGCTCTGTTAGGCATTCTTCGAAGTTCATGATGGTTAATGTAAGTTGAGCGTGCCTCCTTGTAACCCGAGGAAAAGTTTTCCAGTGAGGCTTGGGTGTTAAAGCTACATTGAGCTTCCCTTAACTTATTTTACCTCAGATTGATTCGAGGGAGGTTTTCTCAAATTGTAACGAATTGCAAGCTGGTCTAGAAACAATCTAAGTAGAGTTATCATGCTTTTTGTTTGCTAGAATCGCTAGGTTTGTTGTTGTGGAGTCAGCCTTGTGTGTGTTTGCTTAGAACTTCCCTTCCTTTTAGGATTTTTCTTCTATTTATTTTTTCTAGTGTATTCCCGAGGTCATTAGAGAACGAGCTTGGAAAAGAGACACTCTAGGTCGTTTGATTAGTGAAAAACCTAGTATTTCTTCTTGTGAAGGCGGGGAGATCGAAGACTCTTCTTTTGAGAGCCCTGTTTTCTAAAACTTCAGCTTTGAAAACTTGAAACTTAGTGAAGAAAGTACTCTTATTCCATTGGTAGTGCCAGAAATGGCAACTTTGAAAGCTTTGTTAAACCCAACTAGGACCTATCATCTGTCATGTATTAAGTTAGCTGAAACTGAAGAAAATTATGAACTGAAACCTGGTGTTTGTGGGTGAAAACTATTTCTGCTGATTTTGGAAATTTTGGGTGTGTGGATGAGAATCGAATCTAAACCCTAAAAAATGCACTGCACGAGAGTACTTTTGATTCGAGAGATCAATCTGTACAATTCTGGCCTAAACCAAGAAATGGACGTTCCAGGCTTGCTTCGGTCACAAAGTGAAGGAGAAGGGTTGGTCTTGGGGAGGGAATCGAAGAGAGTGTTGAGACCAGAATCGTTGATTCTGAAGGTGTGGTTGTTTATGACTTGTATCTAAAAGTAGAACTGGTTAGCAGAATGGAAAGCTACCAGGTGATTTCTAGATACTGTATTGTTGCCGACCAAAACTTTTTGTTTGGTGAATATAAGTGAAGCTTATTTATACAAGTCATATTGAAACGTACCCAAGTATCGTAGGAAGTGGAAACGATTGAGTGGTGGAAAAATAGAGTAACGTGTAACCGTCAGACGTTATGCTTGCATGATGAGGGAAGTGAATTCGTGTAACCGTCAGTCATTACGCTTCCATGATGAAGAAAATGAATTGTTTACACCGTTAATTTTCTCCACCACTAATTGTCCTACTTCATGACACTTTCTTGTAACGGGCGCATTGCACGCCGCACACTGTAAACCGCCAGACTAATACCCTGATAAGTATCCTCCAATTTGTGACATGTTTGATGTCTCGAGTGTTTTCGTGGAAAAGGTGTAGCAGGTTGCTATGTGTGGCAAGTCAAAGTCAAGAGACTTTTCCGTAGGAAAATAGCATGTGATGCTATTAGGCTTTCCTTGGTCGGCCGCCTAAAACTTGCCAAAAGTTCGCCAGTTTGGTGGCGAACTTGAATGGCTGAGATTACATATCATGAGGAAGGGTAGCCGTTGATTATGGCCACATCTTTGTTGTGTAACAAAGTTGCGCCATTTGCATAGTGGCGCCTGGCGTAGCGGGTTTCCTGGGACTTGCCGCAAGTCCGTCAGTTCAGTGGCGAACTTGGATGGCTGAGATTGCATCTCATGAGGAAGAGTGGCCATTGATTATGGACGCATCTTGTTGTATAGTGAAGTGGCGCTATTGGCATAGTAGCCCCTGGTGGATCCATGGCATATCGACATGCTAGTGGCATGCCAGTGGCATAGCCATGGTATAACGACATGCTAATGGCGTAGCCGCGGCATGCCAGTGGCGTGGCATAACGGCATACTAGTAGCCGTGGCATGGCGGCATGCTAGTGGCATTGTGGCATGGCCACGCCTGTGGCGTTGTAGCATGGACAAAGCTAAGGTTTGGCTCCATGGCCAAGGTTAGGATTTGGCACGGTGGTAAGAATTAGGGCTTGGCGGCGTGGCCAAGGCTAGGATTTGGCGTCGTGGTAAAAATTAGGGCTTGGCGGCGTGGCCAAGGCTAGGTTTTGGCGCGGTGGTAAGAATTAGGGCTTGGCGGCGTGGCCAAGGCTAGGATTTGGCGCCGTGGCCAAGGCTAGGTTTTGTAGCCGTGGTAAGAATTAGGGCTTGGCGCCGTGGCCAAGGCTAGGATTTGGCGCCATGGTAAGAATTAGGGCTTGGCGGCGTGGCCAAGGCTAGGTTTTGGCGCGGTGGTAAGAATTAGGGCTTGGCTGCATGGCCAAGGCTAAAGTGGCATGCTACCGTGGTAGAGTAGCATGTTGGCATGCCGATCAATATGTTGTTGTGGTAAGGCGCGTTTGGCTTGCCAGTTAGTATAGTGGCGCGACAGTGTGCGTTTGGCCTTTAATGTATGGTGGCAAGTTTGGAGCGACTTGATTGGCTGAGGAAAGGGGCCGGCCAAACATAAGGCGCGACTACACTTATGGTGAAAGTGTGGCGGCTTTAGAGATACCTGATTGGTCGATTAAAAGAGGGTCGGCCAAGCATGGGCGTGGTTACACTTCTGGTGAGAGTGTGGCGGCTTTAGAGCAACCTGATTGGTCGATTAAAAGAGGGTCGGCCAAGCATGGGCGTGGCTACACTTCTGGTGAGAGTGTGGCGGCTTTAGAGCAACCTGATTGGTCGATGGCAAGTGGGGTCGGAAAGTATGGGCCCAGCCACAACTTATGTGTGCGTGGCTAATTTGAGGCGAAACGATTGGTCGAGAGAAATATGGCCGGTTTAGGAAGGGGCGTGGCCAATGGAAAATGGCGCCAGTTGTCCTAAGGCATGGCCACGTCTCCCTTTGCTGCTGCGGCTCCCTATTTTCTGATTCTGAGCAAGGTTTTGCACCTGCTAATCCATGGCGGATTAATTACCTAGTTTTCCTAGGTTTAATTTCGACAAGCAAGGTCTGATATACTGCGCGAGGCGCAAAACCCTAACTTCTGCAAGTTAGTCAGGTCAATTGATTGAATTCTATGACATAGAGTTTTTTTAAGTTCATTGCCAGAGAGCATCATGCTTTTTCTGATTGAATACCTTATGCAAAGACCTTATCCTTGATACTTGGAAATTCGTGCTACTCTGCTGCGAGTGAACACAAATCGTCATGCCATATCAATATTAAGGGTTCAGCCGGAAAACATAACATAGAAGGAATTCAAATGAACTTTTATTAAGTGAATATAGGCGAGGCGCCGAAATTTACAGAACATCTGGGATGGTTGCTACATTCGCCATTCTGGATGAATTTCATGTAAGTATATTGAACGACTCAATAAATATGCTGGTGGAGAGGTTAGCACTCACGACACCGTTTCCTTACAGAGTGACGTCACATCAGATGTAAGGTTTTACAATTTTAACCCTAAGCTAAAAACCACCATCAACATTAAGTCCCTTGCTTAACACGTAACAATGGCGTTGTTGTGGGGTAAGCATGAGATGGTGACAGACAAGAGTAAAATCGAAAGGGCAAGACGTGAAGAGATCGCCAGGGAAATTCGACTAACCTTTGGCGGAAGGCATGAGGAATCTGTGATCCTTGTATTGGCGGTTTTGCGTAAATTAGGCTTGGCCATGGGGTATTGGCATCAGCGCTGCATCTTTGGATATTGATCGGCATAGGTGACATTGCAACTTGGTCCGCGGAATGGGCGCTGGTTGGCTAGGAAAGGTAGATGGCGCTGCTTTGAACGTCTAAGATGGCGCTAGCTAGGTCATGGAATGGTGGAAACTGGCTTTAGTCCATGGAATGGAGCAAACTTGCTTCAGTCCATGGAATGGAGCAAACTTGCTTCAGTCCATGGAATAGCGGAAACTGGCTTCAGTATGTGGAATGGTGAAACTGGCTTCAGTCCGCGGAATGGTGAAACTGGCTTCAGTCTGTGTAATGGTGAAACTGGATTCAGTCCGTGGAATGGTGAAACTGGCTTCATTCCGTGGAATGGTGAAAATATGGCGCTGGAACTTTGGCTATCAAACGGTGATGATGGCACTGGAACTTTGGCTACCAAACGGTGATGGTGGCACTGGAACTTTGGCTACAAATGGTGATGGTGGCGCTGATGGATTCAGTCCGTGGAACGGTGGAAATGGTACTTGGAAGACTTACTGGCTGGATCACGGAATGCTGGAGCGTTGGCGCTAACTTAACCATAGAGTGCTAGAGTCATGGAGAGTTGGCTTGACCACGGAGTGATGGAGCCATGGAGAGTTCGCTTGACCACGGAGTGCTGGAGCCATGGAGAGTTGGCTTGACCACGGTGTGCTGGAGCCATGAAGAGTTTGTAGGTTGAGCAACTGGTGTTCCTCGTGCTGGCGCGCTGCTGGTTCGGTCATGGAGTGGAGATATTGGCATACTACTTGTTCGGCTATGGAGAATGAGTGTGGTGCGCTTAGTCATCTATTACCGTTCATGGAGCAATAAGGAATCCTTATTCTGCTCAAACTCTAGAAACTACGTTCGTATGAAAGGGTGTATCGACCCTCTTCTGTTTTTGTTGTTCGTCCGGCTCCGTGCTTTCATCCGCGGCATCTGGCTCCTCTTCGTCATTTGTTAGCGGTGGTATAACGAGCATTAATGGAAACAAAGCAATCTCCAATAGTTATAATCAACGACAAGGCAATCCAGGAGAACTCAAGGTAGGTGCTCTCGCATGTATCCACCCAACAGTACCATCGATCTTCTCCAGAATGTGTAATAAGGCTCTGACTCCAGAAGAATGAGTATCTAACCTCTCTAGTGGATTTAAAAATTTACCAAAATCCATTGCGATCTTGGGATAGATGGATAAAATATATGCTCGGAAATGATCATGTCAGGGCTAATCTTGGAGATTATGGTTGCGTTATTGGTCCATCCTTGATTTTAGGTTATTTTGGTGCCTGGACTTTATGATTGCGATGACGATATGCTGTGGATGCTTGCATGGTCGAAATCTTCTGGAGGCATTGGGTGAAGTAGACGAGCTGAGAGCGTTCCGTTGCCGATGTGCTGCTATCAAGTCTTTAAGGACTTTGTTCCAAGAGACATCCTTTGAACCATCTTATAAATCTTTGACTATTGTATGGAACGGGATGCGGTGAGCAGTCCCCAGTTATATTTCTGTTAGATCCGATGGCATGGAAGGATATGTGAATGTATCTCTGTGGCGTACTTTTGGGGTCTTTGATGCGCGTGTACGACTTCATGTTGAGAAATTCTTGCGGCTCGTAAAACTTCGACAGTGATGATGTTGAAATCGGAAATAACCTGGTTGAGGGCAGTGAAGGCATCCCATTCTGGTAGTCCCCATGTGTAATTATCCTGAACCTATTTTCTCGTGGAAGATGTGCTTCTGTTGCATTCACTGGTAAGGTGGTGACTGCGTTTAAGCTTCTAAACATGAAGGAGACTTCAGTCCCCAATCCCCAATTGTAGCCTACTTTGATTGCATCGCCTTGAATCCACGCCTATGGGATCTGATACAATCTTATCATACTCTCCTGGATGTGACGCTGGGATGCTTGGAATATCACATGGACAAAACATTCTGGATAACGAAGAGGTAGAATTGAGGGAGTTATGTCGTTAATCGTGGATACCTCTGTCTCTTCAAGAAAAATTTTTCAGCCGCATCTATGGGGTTATCTCATGAATGCTTGATTGTTGTTTGGGATGAACCGTGATGAGCAGTCCCCAGTCGCACTTCTCTTTGGTTACTGAAGTTGTTTTCTCTGAGTAGGATTGGGATCCGCTGCGGCCTCGTAAAGTGTTGCAGGCGCCTTCTAGACAGAGAGGTGATGATATTCTTACGCTACACTCTTGAAGAGTATATGACCTTGTCGTGGTTATGACTTTGGGTTGACCTTGTCTCCTTTGTAGTGGTTGTTGTTACGGTAAACCTCTGGCTGGTATCAACAAACGAGCAGCAACAGTTTTTGGCAGTAAACGTGATCCGAAGAGACTACATTGCCTTGGAAACAAAATAGTTTGGCAGGATTTGCATGGGTGTCCATGGAAGCAAAAGGTATTAGCTGGATGCGTAAGCGAGTAAACTGTCCACGACCACGAGCTTTGGAGAGATGGACCAAAAAGTGGAAACATTGAAGAGGAGCGGCTTCTAGAGAGAATGTTGAAGAGGAGAGGCTTCTGGAGGTGAGACGCGGCTCCTGGAGAGAAACGTTGAAGCGGGGCGTCTTCTGGAGCAAAAAGTTGAAGCGGAGCGGCTTCTGGAGAGAATGTTGAAGATGAGCGGCTTTTGGAGATGAGATGTTGAAGCGATTCCTGGAGAAAAGTTCGAAGCGCCAACGCAACACGGCTGAGAGCTTGAAAATATATCTCGGTGCTGCACCTTGGAGAAACAAAATAAATCTCACACACGTGCTCCATCATAGATTACATGGTTTTGTGAACAGAGTCCCCAGAAAGCATTAATGCACAACTCCACCAATTGATGTTTGGTCACATTTGGTTATGAAAATCTAACGCCCGAATTCTGAATCCCTTGATTAATCATTCGGATGTTCATTGTTTCGCTCCTTTTGAGTTGTGGCCATGTCCGCCTGAGCCTTAGCAAAACTTCTTGTATTTCCATCAAATCAGCAATGGTAATAAGGGGTTGGCCTCCTCTGGCTCCTCCGGTCTCTCTTCCTGATGGTGGAGTGACAATAGCTCTGGTGACGACTGGAAGTGTCACACTTGAAGAATCAATGGGGGTGGCGACAACGGCTCTGGCTATGGTGATCCGAGGTGTAACGCCCGAGGGAACGTTTCCTACGTCGCTTGTGTTGGTGGTAGAGTCTGCGGCGCCGTAGGTGTTGATCATGATGACATGTGGTACATTGATGTCACCGGAAGGAACGTTGATATCAAGGGCGTTTTCAGCGCCGGTGGCATCAGGGTTTATTGCTGACCCGGACCTGAGCTCTACCATCTTGAAATTGGAATTGAAAAATAAAATTGGAAATTGGTATTGCAATAGAGAGATTAATCTCCCACTGTGGTCGCTAATTGTTTGTGGGTGAAAAATGTTTCTGCTGATTTTGGTAATTTTGAGTGTGTGGATGAGAAACGAATCTAAACCCTAAATAATGCACTGCACGGGAGTACTTTTGATTCGAGAGATCAATCTCTACAATCCTGGCCTAAACCAAGAAATGGTCGTTCCAGGCTTGCTTCGGTCACAAAGTGAAGGAGAAGGGTTGGTCTTGGGGAGGGAAGTGAAGAGAGTGTTGAGACCAAAATCATTGATTCTGAAGGTGTGGTTGTTTATGACTTGTATCTGAAAGTAGAACTGGTTAGCAGAATAGAAAGCTACCAGGTGATTTCTAGATACTGTATTGTTACCAACCAAAACTTGTTGTTTGGTGAAAATAGGTTAAGCCTATTTATACAAGTCATATTGAAACGTACCCTGGTCTCGTAGGAAGTGTAAACGATTGAGTGGTGGAAGAATAGAGTAACATGTAACCGTCAGACGTTATGCTTCCATGATGAGGGAAGTGAATTCGTGTAACCGTCAGTCATTACGCTTCCATGATGAAGCAAATGAATTGTTTACACTGTTACTTTTCACCACCACTAATTTTCCTACTTCATGACACTTTCTTGTAACAGGCGCATTGCACGCCGCACGCTGTAAACCTCCATACCAATACCCTGATGAGTATCCCCCAGTTTGTGACATGTTTGATGTCTCGAGTGTTTTCGTGGAAAACGTGTAGCAGGTTGCTATGTGTGGCAAGTCAAAGTAAAGAGACTTTGCCATAGGAAAATAGCATGTGATGCTATTAGTCTTGCCTTGGTCGGCCGCCTAAAACTTGCCACAAATCCGTCAGTTTGATGGCGAACTTGAATGGCTGAGATTACATCTCATGAGGAAGGGTAACTGTTGATTATGGACACATCTTTGTTGTGTAACAAAGTGGCACCATCAGCATAGTGGCGTCTGGCATAGCCGTGGCGTAGCGGGTTGCCTGAGACTTGCCTCAAGTCCGTCAGTTCAGTGGCAAACTTGGATGGCTGAGAATGCATCTCATGAGGAAGAGTGGCCATTGATTATGTCCGCATCTTGTTGTATAGTGAAGTGGCACCATTGGCATAGTAGGCCTGGTGGAGCCATGGCATAGCGGCATGCTAGTGGTGTAGCCATGGCATAACGGCATGCTAGTGGCGTAGCCGCGGCATAGCGGCATGCTAGTAGCCGTGGCATAGCATCATGCTAGTCGCCGTGGCATAGCGGCATGCCAGTGGCGTGGCATCGCGGTATACTAGTAGCCGTGGCATGGCGACATGCCAGTGGCGTTGTGGCATGGCCACGCCTGTGGCGTTGTAGCATGGCCAAAGCTAAGGTTTGGCTCCGTGGCCAAAATTAGGGCTTGGCGGCGTGGCCAAGGCTAGCATTTGGCGCCGTGGTAAGAATTAGGGCTTGGCGGCGTGGCCAAGGCTAGGTTTTGGCGTCGTGGTAAGAATTAGGGCTTGGCGGCGTGGCCAAGGCTAGGATTTGGCGCCGTGGTAAGAATTAGGGCTTGGCGGCGTGGCCAAGGTTAGGATTTGGCACCGTGGTAAGAATGAGGGCTTGGCGGCGTGGCCAAGGTTAGGATTTGGCACCGTGGTAAGAATTAGGGCTTGGCGGCGTGGCCAAGGCTAGGTTTTGGCATCGTGGTAATAATTAGGGCTTAGCGGAGTGGCCAAGACTAGGATTTGGCGCCGTGGTAAGAATTAGGGTTTGGCGGCGTGGCCAAGGCTAGGATTTGGCGTCGTGGTAAGAATTAGGGCTTGGCGATGTGGCCAAGGCTAGGATTTGGCACTGTGGTAATAATTAGGGCTTGGCACCGTGGTAATAATTAGGGCTTGGCGCCGTGGTAAGAATTAGGGATTGGCGGCGTGTCCAAGGCTAAAGTGGCATGCTATCGTGGCAGAGTGGCATGTTGGCATGCCGATCATGTTGTTGTGGTAAGGCGCGTTTGGCTTGCCAGTTAGTATGGTGGCGCGGTAGGGTGCGTTTGGCCTTTAGTGTATGGTGGCAAGTTTGGAGCGACTTGATTGGCCGAGGAAAGGGACCGGCCAAACATAAGGCGCGGCTACACTTATGGTGAAAGTGTGGCGGCTTTAGAGCGACCTGATTGGTCGACTAAAAGAGGGCTGACCAAGCATGGGCGTGGTTACACTTCTGGTGAGAGTGTGGCGGCTTTAGAGCGACCTGATTGGTTGATTAAAAGAGGGTCGGACAAGCATGGGGGTGGCTACACTTCTGGTGAGAGTGTGGCGGATTTAGAGCAACCTGATTGGTCGATGGCAAGTGGGGCCGACAAGTATGGGACCAGACACAACTTATGCGCGCGTGGCTAATTTGAGGCGACACGATTGGTCGAGAGAAATAGGGTCGGTTTCGGAAGGGGCGTGGCCAATGGAAAGTGGCGCCAGTTGTCTTAAGGCATGGCCACGCCTCCCTTTGCTGCTGCGGCTCCCTGTTTTCTGATTCTGAGCAAGGTTTTGCACCTGTTAATCCATGCGGATTAATTACCTAGTTTGCCTAGGTTTAATTTCGACAAGCAAGGTCTGATATACTGCGCGAGGCGCAAAACCCTAACTTCTGCAAGTTAGTCAAGTCAATTGATTGAATTTTATGTGTTGACATAGAGTTCTTTTAAGTTCATTGCCAGATAGCAACATGCTTTTTCTGATTGAATACCTTATGCAAAGACCTTATCCTTGATACTTGGGAATTCGTGCTACTCTCCTGCGAGTGAACACAAATCGTCATGCCATATCAACATTAAGGGTTCAGCCGGAGAACATAGCATAGAAGGCATTCAAAGGAACTTATATTAAGTGAATATAGGCGAGGCGCCGAAATTTACAGAACATCTGAGATGGTTGCTACATTCGCCAGTCTGGATAAATTTCATGTAAGTATATTGAAGGGCTCAATAAATATGCCGGTTGAGAGGTTAGCACTCATGACACTGTTTCCTTACAGAGTGACGTCATATCATATGTAAGGTTTTACAATTTTAACCCTAAGCTAAAAACCACCATCAACACCTGGGACCGTACATATGTTCCCAGTCTTTTTAGGGAAAGAAAATGAAAACCCCTATTTTCATATTAGGGAATTCAAGGAAATTTTTAGTACTCTGAAAGTTAAAAACCTGGATGATGATGCTTTGAAACTCAAGTTATTCCTCTTTTCCCTGAACGATAAAGCCAAATCTTGGTTTTATAGTTTGCCTTCTGAGTCTATTGAAACTTATGAACAACTTACATCTGACTTTTTAGTAAAGTTTTCCCTAGACACAAAACATCATCTATTAGACAGCAGATTAGCACATTTGCTCAGCAAGAGGGAGAATCCTTATATAGGTATCTCGAAAGGTTTAATGATTTGATATCCCAATGTCCTCACCATGGTTTAGAGAAAGTTAGGCTAGTTCAGATCCTTTATGAGGGTTTAGATTATTAAACAACAACCATGGTTGAGTCTTTATGCACGTGTGCGTTTGAGAATAAAAATGTTGATCAGGCGACGAAATTTTTGAATGAAATCCCCGATAAGACCCAACAATGGGAAAATAGTAGGGAACCCCAGAAATGAATTATTCTAAGTAGAGGAAGCATCAATAGGGTAGAAGGATCTTTTGAATCAGATGCCAAAATAACAGTCATAGCTAAGAGGTTAGAATCTTTGCAACTGAGTCAAACCAATGGTAGAGTAGATCCTTTCTGGGAAGGCCAAAATATTAAAGAGCAAGCCAATGCTCTTTATAATAACACTAGATTTGATAATCGTCATATTTTTGAACCTTATTCAGAAACCTACAACCCTGGATGGAGAAGCCATCCAAGCCTTTCTTGGTCTAAGGGCCAGAATCAAGGTCAGTCTAGTAACTCTTAGGTTCCCCAGGTTTTGTCTATATTAAAAACCCTTCAGCTCCGGCACAGTTTCAGAACCCCTCAGATAAGAAGATCATGAGTTTAGAAGAGTCTTTCTCCTTATTAACTCGTAACACTGTGCAGTTTCAGCAATTTGTGGCTCAAGGTTTAGAAGAAAATAAGAGAATATGCCAGGCTAACTCTCAGGCTATTTCCGAGTTGAAAACCTAGGTTAGTCAGATAAATGAGTCTTTGAGAGAAAAAGGTAAGTTTCCTAGTCAAACTCAACCCAACCTTAGAGGAGTTCATGAAGTAGGTGAAAGACTATCCGATCATGAGAATGCTATTAAAAACCTTAGAGTGATAGAGTGATAGACAACAGGTTGCCATGCCTGATAGTGAACATGTTGTAGTTCACCCTTCTGAACCAGAAACTGAAGAGATTGATAGAGTCTCTAAAGAGACCGATGAGGTTCTTGATAAGCCCGACTTTGTTCCCAGAGCCCCGTTCCCACAATTGCTAGTACCAACTAAGAAGGAGTCCACTTTTAATGATATCTTGCAGGTTTTTAAACAGGTCACTATTAACCTTCCATTATTAGATGCAATTAGGTAGATTCCTCCTTATGCCAAGTTCCTCAAGGGCTTGTGTACGTAAAAGCGTAAGCTTAGTGTCCTGAAGAAAGCCTTCCTAGCTAGCCATGTGAGTTCTATTATTCAGAATACCACTACTCCTAAGTATAAAGACCTAGGGTGCCCTACTATTTCTTGCACAATAGGTAAATACCGAGTCGAGAAATCATTGCTTGACTTAGGAGCCAGTGTGAACTTACTCCCATACCAAATATACCTTAGCTAGGACTTGGTGAGATGAAACCTACCCAGATAACACTCCAGTTAGCTGATAGGTCTGTTAAAATTCCTCGTGGTGTGATCGAGGATGTTCTTGTTGAGGTCGACAAGTTTATATATTCAGTGGATTTTTTTATCCTAGATACCCAACCTGTCCATGACCCATAGAACCAAATACCAGTGATTTTAGGTCGCTCGTTTTTAGATACTTCTAACGCGATCATTAACTGTCGAAATATTATGAATTTGTCTTTTGGTAATATAACTATTGATCTAAACATTTTTAATATTAGTAAGCTACCCTCTCAACTAGATGACTCGAGCATAGAAGAGGTAAAAATGACAGGAACATTAGTCGAGGAGTCATTACCAAACACTTTGTTAGAAGATACAATAGAGAAATGCCTTGCTCACTTTCGGATTCATTTTGATGATGATAGTGTGATTAATGAGGTGAATGCTTTGTTAGATTCAACCCCTTTGTTAGACACTAGTAATGGATGGAAACCTAAGTTCGAACCACTACCAGTTTCTAAGTATACCCTAGTTCCTTCGTTATAAGAGACTTCTAAGTTGGACCTTAAACAACTGCCAGATACTCTGAAGTATGTGTTTTTAGGCCCCTTCGAGACTTTGTCTGTGATTGTAGCATCTGACTTGGATAGTGATTAGGAAAATAGGCTAGTAACAGTGCCTCAAAACAACAAGGAAGCTTTAGGGTCGACCATAGAGGACATTAAGGGTATAGTCCCATTATTTGTATGCATCAAATCTATTTACAGAGTGACACCAAACCTTCTAGGGAGATGCAACATCGACTGAACCCTAATATGAAAGAATTAGTTCCAACCGATGTTCTTAAGTTGTTAGATGCATGCATTATCTACCCCATTTCAGATAGCAAGTGGGTCATCCCCGTTTAGGTTGTTCCCAAGAAATCCGGTATTACTGTAGTCTAGATGATCACAATAAGTTAATCCCAACCCGAGTGGCCACGGGTTGGCATGTTTGTATTAACTATAGGAAATTGAACAAGGTCACTCGGAAGGATCATTTTCCCGTTCACTTTATCGACCAAATGCTAGAGAGATTAGATGGACATAGTCACTACTGCTTCTTAGATGGATACTCCGGCTATAACCAGATTGTTATTGCCCCAGAAGACCAAGAGAAAACCACTTTTACCTGTCCCTTTGGTACCTTTTTGTATAGATGCATGCCTTTCGGGCTATGTAATGCCCCTGCGACTTTTCAGTATTGTATGATGAGCATATTTTCTGACATGGTAGAACGGTTCTTATAGGTCTTTATGGATGATTTTTCAGTATTTGGTTCGTCTTTTGATGAGTGCTTGCATCATTAGTCTTTAGTTTTGACTAGGTGTAAGGAAAATAACTTAGTGCTTAATTGGGAGAAATGTCATTTCATGGTTCGTTCAGGAATTATTTTAGGGAATATCGTATATTCAAAGGGTATAGAGGTAGATAAAGCCAAAGTTCGCCTTATTTAGACTTTAAGGGTCCCCAAGGCCGCAAGATATATTAGGTCATTCTTAGGGATGTTGGTTTCTATCCTCGATTCATTAAGGACTTTAGCTTGATTTCTAGACCTCTTTGCAATTTTCTTGCAAAAGATGTTAAGTTTGTCTTTGATGATGCTTGTTTAGAGGCTTTTGAGAAGGTTAAGACTTTACTCACTAGCGCCTCCATAGTCCAGGCACCCAACTGGAATCTACCCTTTGAGATAATGTGTGATGCTTCAGATTATGCTATTGGTGTTGTGCTAGGTCAGCGAGAAAAAAAATAACTTCAACTCTGAATGATGCCCAGTTGAACTATACCACTACAGAGAAGGAACTGTTATCCATTGTGTTTTCCTTAGATAAGTTTCAACCTTATCTCTAAGGTCATAATCTTCACTGATCATGCTGCTTTGAAGTATTTTCTTTCCAAGAAGGATACTAAACCTAGATTGATTAGATGGATCCTTTTGTTGCAGGAATTTTCCTTAGACATTAGAGACAAAAAAGGTACAAAAAATGTAGTAGCAGACCACTTGTCTAGGCTTGTTGTGGATACCCCTGATTATTCTCCTCCTGTTAGGGTTAATTTTCCGGATGAACAACTGTTTTCTGTTTCCCAGTTACCTTGGTACGCAAATATAGTGAACTATCTTGTTACTAGTTGAATTCCCCCACATTAGGGTAAACAAGATCGTTCTAGGTTTTTAGCTGAGGTTAAGAACTTCTTTTGGTATGATCCTTATTTGTTTAAGTATTGTCCATACCAGATTATTAGGAGATATATACCTGAAAGTAACCAATCCAGTATTATTTCCTTTTGTCATGATCATGCTTGTGGGAGTCACTTTAGTGCTAAGAAGACTACTGTTAAGATATTGCAGTGTGGATTCTATTGGCCTTCGTTGTTTAAAGACTCCCACAATTATTGTGTTACTTGTGGGCGTTTCCAGAAATTAGGAACCATTTCCCGTAGGAACATGATGTCCTTGAACCCTATTTTAGTTGTTGAGGTCTTTGATGTGTGGGGTATTGACTTTATGGGTCCATTTTTTGGTAACCTATATATCCTTGTCGCTGTAGACTATGTTTCTAAGTGGATTGAGGAGGTTGCGTGTCAAACCAATTACCATAGGGCTGTGATTGATTTCTTGAAAGATAATAAACTTACACGTTTTGGTACACCGCGAGTTATAACTAGTGATAGAGGGTCGCACTTTTGTAATGGACCTTTTAGGCTTTTGATGGAGAAATATGGTACACATAAGGTAGCTACCCCGTATCATCCACAAACTAGTGGTAAAGTAGAGGTTTCCAATAGGGAGATAAAACGTATATTAGAGACAACAGTTAATCCTAATCAGATAGACTGGTCTTCTAGGCTCACTGATGCCTTATGGGATTAACGTACTGCATTTAAGACACTCATTGGAGTGTCACCTTATCGACTTGTGTATGGAAAGGCATGTCACTTACCTGTTGAGTTAGAACATAGAGCATATTGGTATGTTAAGCAACTAAATTTTTCACTTGACAAGGCAGGAACTCCAACTCAATGAGTTGTAAGAGATTCATAGAGATGCATATGATAGTTCTAAGGAGTATAAGAACAAAATGAAACTTGTGCATGATAGAAAAATTTTAAGAAATTCATTTTCTCCAGGTCAAAAAGTTCTTATGTATGATACCCTCTTGCATCTTAACCGGGGAAGTTACATTCTCGACGGACAGGTCCTTTTATTGTTCGCACTGTCTTTCCTCATGGAGATGTTGAGATTGAGACACCGGATGGTATTATTTCTTCGAAGGTTAACGGTCAGAGAGTGGAACCCTTTTTAGAGCCCTTTCCTACAGGTGATGTTGAGGAGGTCCCTCTGGAGGACCATGTTTACCCATGATTGACCATCGAGGCGGTTTGTATGTTGTATATTATTTTCTTCTTTAATCTCCATAGAAGGATTGTTATGCTTTACCAAGGTACTATCTTTCCGACTTCACTCTTTACTTTTAGTATTGCTCTTTCATTAGAAACATTAAGGACAATGTTAGATCTAAGTTTGGGGGTGGGGAAGAAACTTTTGTTAGTTTTTAGTTGCAATAAATAAACTCCAAAACCTAGAAATTTGTGCCAATTTAGGATAACACTAACCGATCTAACTGGATGGAAGCATCTTGGTTGTAGGAGTTGAGGAACCCATAAAATCATGTAAGATGGAAATGTCTTGGTTGTAGAGTCTATTCATAAAAGCACAGAGCTCAGGTGTTAGAAATAACATGGTAGTTTCACCATATCTCGTTGAGTCATTTTCACCTTTTGTTTTTCTTTTATTTATTTTAATTATGTTTCTCTAAGTGATTTGGTGGGGCACATGCATCAAATTGTTACCACTGCTAGGGTGAAATAGAGCGATTGAGTTACCAAAAAAAAAGAGAGAGATTAAAAAAAAAGAAAGAGACCAGACCATAAGACCAACCGAAATAAATCCAATAAAATCGACCACTGGTTCCATTGTATATGCCAGTTGAGTTGATTTAGAGTTAGGATTATCGACCACTGGTTCCCTTGTATATGCCAGTTGTGTTGATATTAATAATACCGATATCTTAGTCCATTAGGATAGGTTCGTCTTGGCAGTGTCCTTTAGACAGATATGGAAAACACCGTTCACCTTAGTCAATATCTAAAACCATCTACATTTTTCTATATATCCATCTTCTTGTTGTATTCATCTGATTGGTTTGACCCCGGATATTGATGTCCATAGTGCGACTATATGAATAGAGCTCTGTCACTTATATATGAATTTTAGTATGCTTGAGTGCAAACTCGTGTACAACAATTGGAATTCGCATCAGGGTACTTCCACCTGTAGTCAATGAGAGTATGCCAACCAAGGAGGTTATTTAGTGATATTCTTAGGTTCTGCATAGGTAGCTAGGGTTTGGAGTATAAGGTTTTGTGGGTACACCTCTTGTAAACTCTCCCGAGAGTATAACTCGGCCACTAGAGCCACTTAGGGGTTCAAAGGCTTGTTTCCCGCGCTAAGTGAAATCGCGATGCCTGTGACAGTGAGTTAGATTTTTATTTTTTAGATTAGATTTGCTTGAGGACTAGCAAATAATAAGTTTGGGGGTATTTGATTGACACGTTTTTTTTGTCTGAATTGTCCTCAATGTCTGTATTGTTAGAACTCGATTTTTGTATTAATATTTTGTTTATATGTATTTTTGGAAAAATCAGCTCGAAAAATTACTCGGAGCACACCCAGAGAACATTTGCTAAACAGACTCCTACTTTGGATAAGGGGCACCTAAATTGATAAGGGGAACCCACCTGATATTCACACCCAAGCAACTGGATAACGGACACACTCATCCTCTTTATTTGAATTTTCAGTTTTGGCAGGAAAAGCTCAAAGGCTATGACAACATTAGGGTTCGCTTTTTGGAATAAATTTAAGGAGATCCAAAGGCTGAATTTGATTGGGTTTGTTCCTCTTGGATAAACAGGGTTGGCATGGCCCTTTTGTTCGACTAATTTTGGTTGGATAATCCGAGAGAAGAAAACAGAGCAACACGTTCACGAGAGAGGTATATCACGTGATTGCATGAGTTTGAACGAGTTGTGCACATGTTTGTTGACTCGAGCAACAATTTGGAGCGTGGCATAGATAAATAAGGAGAGTTTGCAGTTGTAAGACGCGTGCAGGAGAAGAAAAAGGAAAGAATATTTTCCCGTGTCTAGCAGAGTAATTGGGAATTATTCCGGAGTTATTACAATGATTTTGAGGCCCTGTCGAGTATATATAGAGTGCTGAGGAGTTGTAGGATGGTTATGAAGTGATTAGAGAGAGTTTGGGAGAGTTTAGAGCAATCACAGAACCATAAAAAGCAAGTTGCAGAGAACTTCCAGTGCTGCTGCTGAAGAAGAACACGAAGAACATAAGACGCAATACACCTGTCGTTCATCAACAGTGACAACGACACAGTGTAGGAAGGTCGTAGTGCTGCAGCAACAGTGACACTTCTGTTTTATCGTTCTCTGTAACAATTGCGTTTGTAACTAAATAATTGTTACAAACCCGATTTTTATTATTTTTCTCCCAATTTCATTATTGTGAACACCCTTTGAGCAATAAAAATGGATTTTGAGCGTGTTCCACCATCATGATGAGCTAATTCTCCCACAACCAAGGAAATGAGGTAATTATTTTATTTTCTCTAATTTATAATTCACTCAATTACTACTTTTGCAGATTTCTAAATTGTTTGCATAATTTTCTGAATTATTTGTGATTCAATTTGATAGGTTATACTTTGTTTAGTCAATTGATAATCTATGCTTAGGGAATACAATTAATATTTTAGAATATGCCTGATTATTTGTGAATTAAGAAACCTGGCGAGATTGGGGTATACCCAGATTAATTGGGGTATACCTAATGAGACAAAACCTAGGTTATTTTGAATTAAAATAGGACATCCCTTAACCATGTATTTTCTAAATGGATAACCTTCCCTTGTTTAATTAATATTAAAAATATCTAATTAGGTTAATTAATTGAGTTTAGGCTAATTAATTGAGTAGATTAAAACTTATGGATTTAAGTTGTGAAATTTTCTTTTTGATTGAACTTATGTGGGAAGATTTTTGATGAAAAAAATTTGTTTTGAGAATATCTTTTGCAACGGCAATGAAAGCACACTACCCAAACACTTCTTAAAAGGGGATTGCAAAGCTGTTGTATGAAATCATACTCAAAATTAGAGAAGAAATCAACACTTTCAGTTCTGAAAGTATGAAAAGTCGGCAAGGTCGATGAATGGAGACCCTGCCGACTAACGTTGTCCAACACGCTTGTTTCTAAAAAACAATGTCGACTGTATTATTTTAGACACACAAGAGACTGTTGTAAATGCTTCACTATATAGTCGGCATCTTATTGATTTCTTACCTTGCCGGATAACTTATAGTCGCAAGGTCGACAAAAAAATACCTTGCCGACTGTACGATTTTTGACATACGGAGAAAGGTGTTACAAATGCATGATTAGTCGGCAAGGTATTAATTTCATAACCTGTCGACTAAACTATAGTTGGCAAGGTATAAGGATGAATACCATTCCGACCCTGTAAATGCTAATTTCAGAGATGGAAAGTCGTCACGGTATTTAACATAGGAAGATAACGACTAATACCAGTCGACAAGGTCGACAAACCCTGCCGACTAGTATTAGTCGGCAAGGTCTACAAAAAATACAAAATACCCTGCCGACTTTTGGTAAAAATGTTGAATCATAAGGGTTTTGGGATTGGGTACAAAGAGATTTTGAAAATTGTTTTGATAGGTTTTAGGTTTTAATTTTAGTCGGCAAGGTTTAACTTTGGCTGAAAATAGTAAGGACAATTCTTAATGAAAAAGCGGGGGTCTAACACACCACCCAATATTTCGCTTAGCAATCTGTATGGACTAACTCCGAAATACTTTGCTAGAGAATCAACCAGACAGTCAGACTTAATCTAGATTAAAGTATCTGAAGGAGTTAATATCTCTCTCTTGATTTTATTTTTACTCAAGCTAAAAACAATAACGAGTCTTTATCATATACAAGGAATAACTTGGATGGTACCAAAGACCAGTATCCGATGATCAATCAATATCAATCAACAACCAAAGGTTGGATTTCCAATTGATGATCTTAACGCACAACCTGTATTATTTCAATTATATAAAAATATAATGCGGAAAGGAAATAACACAGACACCAGAAGTTTTTGTTAACGAGGAAACCGCAAATGCAGAAAAACCCCGGGACCTAGTCCAAATTGAATACACAATGTATTAAGCCGCTACAGACACTAGCCTACTACAAGCTAACTTCGGACTGGACTATAGTTGAACCCCAATCAGTCTCCCACCGATTCAAGGTAAAGTTGTACTCCTACGCCTCTGATCCCAACAGGATACTGTACACTTGATTCCCTTAGCTGATCTCACCCACAACTAAGAGTTGTTGCATCCCAAAATCGCAGACTTGATAATAAACAAATCTGTCTCACATAGAAAAGTCTATCAAAGGATAAATCTGTCTCCTACAGAAAAACCTAGGTTTTTGTTCCGTCATAAGATATAAAATCAAGGTGAACAAGAACTAATTGATAATCCAGTCTTATATTCCCAAAGAACATTCTAGATTAATCAATCACCTCTCAACAATCCTTCTTGACTACACAAGCGGTTTGTCGAGGAATCACAAATAGTGAGACGAAGATGTTTGTGACTTCTTTATCTTCCCTATCGGATAACTCTCACGATCTCAAGTCAATCAATAGATTGTACTCGTACGATAGAAGATGCAAGATCAGATCACACAACTATGATAAAAGTAGTATCAGTATGGCTTCACAATCCCAATGAAGTCTTTAAGTCGTTAACCTGGTTTTAGAGAAGAAAACCAAAGGTTAAAGGAGAATCGACTCTAGCGAGCGCACTAGTATCACACAGACGTGTGGGGATTAGTTTTACACAATGCTAGATGTCTCCTTTATAGCCTTCAAATCAGGGTTTTGCCTTAGTTACAAAGCAATCCATATTCACCGTTAGATGAAAACCTGATTTAGATTCAAGCTAATATTTCTCAACCGTTAGATCGAAATTTAGCTTGTCACACACACACTTGGGTAGACGTTTACTGGGTTTGTGAAAACCATGCCCAAACGTGTACGTGTATGTTGGTTCAACATGGTAACCCAAAAAGGTTAACCATATGAGCAATTCATATTAACCTAGTTCTTTTTCACCATAACTAGTTCAATTGACTCAAATGAACTAGTTAGAGAGTTTTTCAATTGCTATGAGATATTATGTAATTACACAAGACACAATTGAAACAAAGATGATTCGATTCGATTGAATCGGCTCATCAACTTTATAGCCAAGGTTTGCACAAAGCATTCCTTAGTAATTTAAGTTTCATGTTCAGAGCACATCTTTAGATCATAACCACTTAAGCTCACAAACAAGTTCGCGGACTTAAGGCAACCGGCAGAGTTTTCCAAACTCAGCAGGAAATCTCGGCAAAGAGACTTCCGCCAGTTCGCGTACTAGGTTCGCGGACTTGAACTTCACGAACGAATTTGGAATCCCAGCAGAAATTCTCGGTACAAGAACTTCCGACAGTTCGCAGACTGAGTTCGCAAACTGGGTTCGCGGACCTGGCAAAGCCAATTCCTCCGGTTTCTCTCAATCAACAAAGTTCAAAAACTTCGGATTAAGGAATACATGGTTATGTAATCTAAACTCTCATTCCAATCATTGAGACATTCTCAGAGGACGTTATTGATCGAATTTTTATATAGTGGTAAGAAGGATTATCGTTCACTCGGACTTTGTTGGATTGATTTTAAGTTTTAATAAAAGAGAATACTAAAAATTAAGAAAATATATATACAAATATTGTCACAGGATGGAGAGATGACCGGGACTCGGGATTCCACCAAACTTCAATTTCATGCAATTCAAATACCAATTCTAAACAATAATAGCTCATAACATAAAGTTTCATTGACTCTAATTTCATTGCCTAGAGTAGATTTCGAAAGTAATGGTTGTAAATCTAAAGTATGGGATATCAAAACATTTAAGCAAGCATAACCCATCAATTGAAATGACAACTATTCAATGATAATCATAATTCAATTAAATAATTGTGCAATTAGTCATAAAAAGAATTAATATAATTACCATATTCGTGAAATTTGGCTTCCTCCGCTGTCCCGGTGATGGGTTTAGTTCATCATCATGTTGGAAACACGCTCAAAAGTTGATTTCATTGCTCAAAGATGGTTTACAAACGATGAAATGGGAGAAAAATTAATAAAACCGGGTTTGTAACACTTATGTTTGTTACAAAACAGCGAACGATAAACGAAAATTGTCATTGTCACTGTAGCTATACGACCCACAGCTGTTTGTCGTTGTCACTGTTGATGAACGACTGTTCTCTTGCGTCTTATGTTCTTCATGCACCAGCAGAAAAGAATTTTCCTGCAAGTGATCGTTCCGACTCTGTGATGCTCTGAACTTCTCCCTATTCTCTCCTCACTCTCCCCCCTCTCTATGACATCCGAGTAACTATTTTATACTCGACAGGATCAAGAAATTTCGCTCAGTCACTCCCAATAATCCTCCATAACTCTGCCATTAAAGAGGATATTTTCTTTCGTTTCTTTTCCTTGCAGTTGTCAATCACGGGCTTACTTTCCTTCTATTGAGTTCTTCATGCTTTAACTAGAATCCCCAACTCATCAAACGTGTGTGGTACGTCCCAGACAGAGAAATGCTCGCTGTTATGTCGTGAAAATTACCAAATATCTCGTGAATATCTCGTCCACAATGTCAACTTCTAGTCCACATATACGACCCTATTTGATCGAAACAAAAAGGCCTACCATCCATGTTTTGTCGTAACAGGTTGGTGTCAATCCAAATCCGGCAAGAAATCCGACAGAATCTTAACCGAAATCAAGTTCGGAAATTCTTGCAGCGAAACAACCTATGATATATCCAAAGTGGACACTAAATTCATATTTATCCGAAACCAAGTCAACTACCTTTCGTGTTTCAACCAAACAGTCCCAAACCAAACAATATCCACGAAAAGATTGCATAAATTGACATCCCAAATCCGTCCTGAAAGTCTGCAGCTACAAACTCCATTTTCCCTCCAAAACCAGGATTTAAAAGGTAGGGGATGACCTCCCCCTAACAAAGAAGGGGGTGCGAATAGCAGCTGCGCTCGGCAGAAAGTGTATGGAGATAATCTTGTAAGATGGTTGAGGCAAAAATGTCAAGTCCAACACGAGGTAACTTTCTAAGAGTTAAAGGTAAAGCACAGGGAGAATGATAATCACCCCCAAACTTAGAGTTTTGGGTGTCTCTAGATAGACTAACTACAATTTTCCTAATTTCTAGATCATCGGAATCCTGAAAATGGTCAATTGCTTCTTTTAGGTTATACTCAGGTGATGCATCCTCACTCATATTTAAAAGCTCTACGAGTTCATCTTCTTCGTCTAAGACTATTGTTTCTAAATCGCTAGACTCTAAAACATTATTCTCAGAATAAACTCGTTCCTCTAAATCATTATCGGCTTTGTAAACAGAAAATACTACATCGTATAAAACGAAGGTATCTGTAGTCAAATCCTCGTCCTTTTGAATATGTGAATAATTATTAAAATTATTTGGATTTGAACTAGAAATAATATTATCATTGTAAAGCTCAATTGGAGTAACCATTTCCTGATCACTATTCCTACATAAGTATGATCATCCATCAACACTATCCTCATCATAATAACATGAAAGATATCGAACCTCATCTAAAATAGTGTCTCCAATTCTATCTTCGTCATCTTGATTAGGTGAATAGTAACTATCCTCATTTTCAAGGGTAAAACTGGGAACACTGTGTTGAAAATTCATATAATTTCGAGTAATTCTTTCGTTCGTCTCAGCTATCCGCTTAAGGTGGTCTTCTAAAGAAGGTTCACTCATTATTGTAGTTCTTTCGTCTATAATTATACTATTCATCTCAGCTAACTTACGCGTCGACTCAGCTAACTTCCTGAGGGACTCTTCTAAAGGAGGAATAGGAACAAAGGGATCATAAAAAGGACTACTTTTTTTCAATAGTTTGATTGTATCCTCTAGATACGAAGAACTAGTACTATAATCTTCTTGCTCGTGAGACTGATGCACGTGTGGATAGTAATTGGGCTCACCAGGGTATGACCCATATCCTTCCAAAGGTTGGCGTTCCCAACCACTATTCACACTATGGTAAGAGTAATGTCCATATTGTTCAGTTGGATAATCATATTCATTGTGATGGCTATTATAATACCAGTTTGACATCCTAACTGCAAGGGAATTTTTCACAAGCACAAACAAGGCTGACTCGACCACAACAAGCCTATTTTATCTAGCAAACAAAAAGCATGATGGCTCCCTTAGATTGTTTCTAGACTAGCTTCTATTCTTTCGAAAAGGAATTCGTTACAATCTGAGCAAACCTTTCTGGAATCGATCCGAGTTAAAGTAAGTTGAATTGAGGCGAGGGAAGCTCAGTGGAGCTTTGATACCCAAGGCCTCACCGGCATTACAAGGTGGCGCAGTCACGCATTCAACTCACAGAAACCATCATGAACTTCGAAGTATGCTTAAAAGAGTAACCAATATTTTTCGAATGACTTTCCTATTAAGCTCGTTACCCTATCGGTCTCGTTCTAGTCAGTATTTTAAGCTTAGGTTCGCGTAGGTTACGTGTTCCTAAGGAGGGAAAGAATAAAACGGTGATGAAATCCGAGTCCTTATCTTGATTTGGCCAGGCCTTGCCCTTTACTAGAAAATTAAATCCGATTCCAGGTCCTCAACATATATGCATACAGAATCATCCAGTAAACCCGCTGACAGGGGATTCGCGGGTGTTTAGAATTCTTACCTCCCGTTCCATACGGGGGATGAACCGTTGAGGTCGACTCGGGCCTAGAGCTGTCAATTAGTAACCCGGCCCGCGGGTTGACCCTAGCCCGACTTGTTTCAACCCGGCTTGGCTGGGCTTGTTTCCTAAACGGGCCGGGCTAGGTCTGTTATATCTGAACCTAATAGAAAACAAGCCGGGGTAGGTCTAACCCGCGGGTTACAAGCCAACCCGTTAAATTAAGATAGTAACCTGTAATCGGAGGTATCGGTAGAATTTCACCTGCTACCCAGGTAACCGGGAACTCCTCATTCTTATCTATGTTTTCTAAAAGAAAGAGAAATCAGAAAACAGAAAACTTCTCTTCAAGACTTCAAGTTTTAGATCTGGACTGGAGGCAGAGGTATTCGTGTTCGTCTCTTTTTCTAACTTAAAACTAAATAGGGTTGTTTTTTCTATTCTGAGTTCTAGATTAGATTTTGATCTTTAGGTTTAACTATAATGATTTTTTTTTTAATTTTCTAACTATCTGTTATTCTGTTTGATTTTCAGGGGTTAGGGTTAGGGATTTACTCGTAATCAACTAACCAAGTTTTATCCTTTAGGTTGTTTTTTCACTTCTAAGTTATAGATTAGATTTTGATCTTTAAGTTGAACTTTAATGATCTTTTTTTTTAATTTTCTAACTATCTGTTTGATTTTCAGGGGTTAGGGCTTTCTTTAGACTACTGTTGAAGAAGAATAGGAAAAATTGGCCGATGATTTTACTTCTACTTTCCTAATCTAGGTGAGTAGTTCTAAGTTTTTAATGCATAACTTGTTTACGTTATGCTTGTGAGTAGTTCTGATTTTATTCTTTGATAGCGACCACTCTGCACCAGAATATGGAGTTAAACTCTTCAAATTGAGTTTGTAGCAGTTGCTTTTTCTTCACCTGCAAAAGAAAATCAGGTCTACAGCTAAAGTGTTTGAACAAAGAAATTTACCCAAAGATGAAAAGGCTTGGCCGTGCTAGTTCACATTATAGATTCATATCAATGTTCCAGAAAATAAATAAGCATTAAATATCAAGACAACATGTTCCTCAACATATCACTACAACCCAAAAAGCTTGGAAACTTATTCCTAGAGTTCAGCATAAATTCTAATGTTCACTCTTCTTTAATACATCCAAATCTAGGTGAGTAGTTCTAAGTTTTTAATGCATAACTTGTTTTAAGTACTGTTAGGTGTTTGTGGAAATGATTCTTAGAACCCCAATCCCCTTTTTCACGAATTTGTGTCATTTATTGTTAACTCATGTCTCTTAATGTCAATCTATCTCTTAATGTCAATCTATAATAAATTAATAATGCATAGCTTGCTTACGTTATGCTTGTGAATATTTATTTGAATTACAAAGGTTTACTGATTCTGAAAATGGAAATGAACTCCATATGCAGCATGTCAGAATCAGAAAGCACATGTTTTATTTTGGCTTACATGAAACTGTAAAAAAGCATACTTTTGTTGGCTTTGCCTTTGCCAGTTTGGGATGTGTACTTGTTGGGATTTTAATTATTGACAGCTCTAGTCCCCTGTGATGTATCTCAAGGCTTACTAATTTTGATTTTTGAATTATTTATGTAGCTTCCTAAAATGTCAGTTGAAGAAGACCATGACGATGCCATGAGTGAAGAGGATATCACAATAGTAGAGTCGATGACAAGTCAAGAGCATGCTTCAAAGAAAAGGAAATTTACATCAAAAGTATGGAATGATTTTGATTGGTCACGAGACAAAGATGGTAAAGAAAAGGCTACGTGCAAGCATTGTAGGAAGGAATATGCTTATGACAGTCAGAAAGAAGGAACAACAACTATGTCAAGGCATTTAAAGAAGTGCCCTAGACTGAAGATGCAAGATGTGGGGCAACTTTTGTTATCTACAAATAATGGAGAACTGGCTACTCGTGCACGCAAATTAGATCAATCAAAGTTTCGGGATTTAGTTGCAAGACTAATTATTGGTAAAAATCTCCCCTTTAATTGTGTAGAATGGACTGAATTTAGGGAGTTATGTAGTTATCTGAATGTCGATGTTGAAACCATATCAAGGAATACTACAAGGTCTGATATTCTTAAAATGCATAAGTTCCAAAAAGAAGTTATTCGCAAGAAATTACAATGTGCTCCAGGTAAAATATGTCTAACATCAGACATGTGGACCTCCGTCAACACCACTGGATACATAAGTTTAACAGTACACTTTGTTGATCAAGATTGGGTATTGCAGAAGTTTCTTTTAAATTTTTCTCCACTGCCACCACCCCATACTGGTCAAGCACTTTCAGATAAGTTATTTCTGATGTTAAATGATTGGGGAATTGAAGGAAAAGTAACCAGCATCACTTTGGATAACGCTGCATCAAATACTTCATGTGTTAAGATAATGAAGAGTCGATTCATTGCAAGGAATGTTATGTCGGATACTGGGAAAAGAAACTTTCATATAAGGTGTTGTGCTCACATAATAAATCTTATTGTAAGAGATGGACTGACAGAGATTGATCCAGCAGTAATCAAGATAAGGTTAGCAGTGAAGTACCTTAAAGGTTCACAAAGAAGAAAACAAAATTTCTTGGATACTGTCAGCGATTTAGGAATGTCAGTAAAGATGGGTGTTCGACAAGATGTTAAGACAAGATGGAATTCTACTTATCTTATGTTGCAAAGTTGTATTTCGTATGAAAAAGTCTTCACTCATTTGAGGTTGGTGGACCCTGACTATGCAGAGTCTCCTAATGGGGAAGAATGGGAGCAAATCAAAGTGGTCACGAAGTTTCTCAAGGTCTTTTATGACCTCACGACTCTATTCTCTGGAAACAAGTATCCTACTTCTAATTTTTATTTTGATGGGGTTTGTCAGATTAAAGTATTATTAGATCAAGAGACAACTAATGACATTGAGTTCATCAGAAACATGGCGAAGAAAATGCAAGAAAAATTTGCCAAGTATTGGAAAAAATTGAGTCCAATATTGGCAATGGCAGTCGTTTTAGACCCTCGATTGAAGTTTGAATTTGTAGAGTTTACTTTAGAAAAGGTGTATCCTGTTGAGCGTGAAATGAAGAAGGAAGTTGATATTATTAGAAAAAGGATGGCGGCACTCTATAAAGAGTATCATACGGCGTCAACTTTAAGAGGTTCGACAACAACCAATGAAACTCAGAATTCGGGTACTGTAAATGGTGGGAATTCTGGACGCAATGGAAGTGCTTTTATGCAGGTGATATTTCTTTAAGTTTTAACTGCTTGAACATTTCTATAACTGTCCATATAGAACTGGTAGTTAATTGTTGAAGTTTTTTGATGCAGGAATTTGCCGCGGCAAAAAAAAATGGTGGTCAACAATCTGACAAGTCAGAACTAGAACAATATCTAAGTGAGTCATCAGGATCAATGTCAACTGATTTTGACATCTTGAAGTATTGGAGAAGCCAAGAACTACGATACCCTAATCTTACAAGAATGGCAACCGATATTTTATCAATTCCTATTTCAACTGTTGCTTCGGAATCTGCATTTAGCCTTGGGGGAAGGGTACTTGACAGATATCGCAGCTCCTTATCACCTGAAAGTGCCGAGGCATTGATAACAACTCGTGATTGGATATATGGAATCGGTAAGAGGCTAAGTGTCTTGAGTAATATTTAAAATTAGTTGTAAGTCTATTTAACAATATATATGAGATTGATAATTACTTATTTTCAATTATATGTAGGAGCTGCATCAACTGATGTTGAGGAAGTGAAAGATAATGATATTAGTGAGGATGTATTGGCATTTGAGCCAGCAAACAACAATGAGGCAGTAAGTTCTTATGCGTCTAATTAGTATCTGTACTTCAGCGATATAAAGCGGGTAATTATGAAAATTCTATTTATTTACATTAACACATCCTTTTGTTTGATATACTTTTTGCTGGAAATTACAGATTCATACTGGAGCATCTTGAAGTGATACACTTCTAGACACAATTACAAAGATACATGGAAAAAGAACATTTTTTGGGCACTGATTTAGGAAATATTTTGGACTTCCATATGATATTACTGTCTCCTATTTTTTGTATAAATATGAAGGGAGACACTAACGATATATATTGTATATGTGACTGCATATGAGGGTTTAGGACCTTTAGGTTGTGATTCAAGATTTCAAAGTCAGTTCAGTAGACGGTAGCTTCAGTTCAGTACTTCAGTTTGTCCACTTTTGTATATAAAAGGACAAACATAGATAATAGTTACTGTCACTTTGAGGATTCTTATATGAATCACAATCCTGTACCTATATCCTTAATTCCTTATTAATGAATATGATACTTTTTGTGCAGGAATAAGGAATTGGTTGTTATTATGGTCTCCTCTTTACTAGTGATGAAGTGTTTTAGACTTTTAGTAGGTGATACTCTGTGGTAAACTGGTAGGCAGTAAAAGTGGAAGTTTGTATTTTTTTTTGGTTTTATATATGTATGTAACTATGTCTATATGTATTCCACATTTCCACTCCACAACTTTGGTTTGGTTCATTTCAATCATGTTTTAGTTGTATTGTGGAATCTGTAATCTGTTTTCAGTATGCACTTTTTAGTATTTAAACTTGTGGTTGTTTACCAATACCATATTCATATTTTTAGCACAAAAAAATAATAAAGTCAAATTTACCAGCCAACCCGCAACCCGTCAGAGCCAACCCGTCTAGGGCTAGGGTTGGGGTTTTGGGCTTGTACATGAACAGTACTAGGGATAAGGTTAGACCCTAACCCGTCCATGGCTTGTCAATCTAGGGCCGGGTTGACCCTAGCTTCCCCGTTTGACAGCTCTACTCGGGCCACCGACTCCAATGTCAGTGTACGAACCCGAGGGGCCGAGACAGTATCGTAACTGTCGTCCTTCCCTGTGCAGTTTATATTTAAAATTTTAAACCAACCCTTCCTTAGGGTTTTAAAAATAAAGTCCAATGTTCAATGTCCGAAAGAAAAGAGAAAAAAATGTCCAAAAATAAAATATTACAAAAATAAAAACCTTAATTACAGTTTCTAAAAAAAATAAAAATAATAATATACAAAATCTTCTTCTTCACTCCTTTTGGATTCCTTCTTTGTTTCCTTCTTTAGCTTCACTTGTCTTTTCAGCACTTTCTCTCTTTTTCTTTAGCTCAACTCCAAATCTGAAAGCAAACAAGAAATACCAAAACGCATAAAAAGAACAAAAATAATAAATAAATAAATAAAAACAAATCTATACACAAGTCCACGTCGGCGGCGCAAAAAATTGATCGAATTTTATATAGTGGTAAGAAGGATTATCGTTCACTCGGACTTTGTTGGATTGATTTTAAGTTTTAATAAAAGAGAATACTAAAAATTAAGAAAATATATATACAAATATTGTCACAGGATGGAGAGATGACCGGGACTCGGGATTCCACCAAACTTCAATTTCATGCAGTTCAAATACCAATTCTAAACAATAATAGCTCATAACATAAAGTTTCATTGACTCTAATTTCATTGCCTAGAGTAGATTTCGAAAGTAATGGTTGTAAATCTAAAGTATGGGATATCAAAACATTTAAGCAAGCATAACCCATCAATTGAAATGACAACTATTCAATGATAATCATAATTCAATTAAATAATTGTGCAATTAGTCATAAAAAGAATTAATATAATTACCGTATTCGTGAAATTTGGCTTCCTCCGTTGTCCCGGTGATGGGTTTAGTTCATCATCATGTTGGAAATACGCTCAAAAGTTGATTTCATTGCTCAAAGATGGTTTACAAACGATGAAATGGGAGAAAAATTAATAAAACCGGGTTTGTAACACTTATGTTTGTTACAAAACAGCGAACGATAAACGAAAATTGTCATTGTCACTGTAGCTATATGACCCACAGCTGTTTGTCGTTGTCACTGTTGATGAACGACTGTTCTCTTGCATCTTATGTTCTTCATGCACCAGCAGAAAAGAATTTTCCTGCAAGTGATCGTTCCGACTCTGTGATGCTCTGAACTTCTCCCTATTCTCTCCTCACTCTCCCTCCCTCTATATGACATCCGAGTAACTATTTTATACTCGGCAGGATCAAGAAATTTCGCTCAGTCACTCCCAATAATCCTCCATAACTCTGCCATTAAAGAGGATATTTTCTTTCCTTTCTTTTCCTTGCAGTTTTCAATCACGGGCTTACTTTCCTTCTATTGACTTCTTTATGCTTTAACTAGAATCCCCAACTTAGCAAACGTGTGTGGTACGTCCCAGACAGAGAAATGCTCGCTGTTATGTCGTGAAAATTACCAAATATCTCGTGAATATCTCGTCCACCCTGTCAACTTCCAGTCCACATATACGACCCTATTTGATCGAAACAAAAAGGCCTACCATCCCTGTTTTGTCGTAACAGGTTGGTGTCAATCCAAATCCGGCAAGAAATCCGACAGAATCTCAACTGAAATCAAGTTCGAAAATTCTTGCAGCGAAACAACCTCTGATATATCCAAAGTGGACACTAAATCCATATTTATCCGAAACCAAGTCAACTACCTTTCGTGTTTCAACCAAACAGTCCCAAACCAAACAATATCCACGAAAATATTGCATAAATTGACGTCCCAAATCCGTCCTGAAAGTCTGCAGCTACAAACTCCATTTTCCCGCCAAAACCAGGATTCAAAAGGTAGGGGATGACCTCCCCCTAACAGAGAAGGGGGTGCGAATAACATCTGCGCTCTGGGGTTCCCCTTAGTAATTGAGGTTCCCCTTAACCAAAAGTGAGAGTCTGAATAACACGTTCATCCGGGTGCTTTAGACAACTTTTCGAGCCTATTTTTCCACAAATCTTTATTTCCAAAAATACCTAAAAATACATAAAAACACAATATTAGTACAAAAATCGAGTTATAACAGTACACAGATCGAGGACAAATCAGACACAAAAATATGTCTATCAGTTATATAGCCGTTATTCACAGACCGTTTCACGTCAGAGCAATTCTCAAAGTAACTGAAACTTTTCATGACTTTCGTCATTAAGAGAAGATAACCTTGATCAAAGCGAAACTCTTTACCAACACACGATTTCGAGAAAAAGATAAGTAGTGAATACTCAGCTCGAAATGTCAAATGTGTATGATCCAGTCTATATAGCATACGACTTTTTGTCTCATAAGAAGTAGGAGATATAATAGATAGACTTTTGAGTGATAGATAAGTTCAACTCTCCGCATACCTTTTTGTTGATGAAGTTCCACGGTTCCTTGAGTATATCTTCGTCGTTGTATGATGAATCGCCATGAAGTCCTTGAGATCAACTACACTTTTCTATCCTAGTCCGAGACTTAGCTATAATAGACTAGAAATCAAGACTCATAGTTTTTATCACTAACATTGACAAACATGCTTGATATAGCAACACATGCGAGGTCGACCGAGCTATGCTCTAACACTTAAGTTTCATTAAGTCTAAAATCTATTGCTTTCACAAGTCTTGAACGAACAATTATTACAACATCATTGAAATCACATCATTAAGCTTGGTTTTTGGACCGTCTCTTGATTTTGAGCATTGTTACTCTGTTTCGTCACACTTCTTCCACTTCTCTTCGAGTTGGGCACTTGGATACTTGGAGTACTTCTCTTATTAGCTCTTTTTAGCACTTTGTATCTCCTTTTTGGATGATTCACCTAATAAGGACAAATAAGAGAAAACAAAAGTAATAACAAGAATATATGCAAGAATTATAGCTAAAACAAGTATGGAATGGACAATAATATCATATGAGTTATGAACTTATCACAATTATGTGTTCAATTTCAGTCAGTTGTTTTTCAGTACTGCTAGTTTCATCTAAATTTTGCCTTTTCATTGTTACTAGCTCCAACAATCTTAACACAGTAATATTTATGTAACAATGGGAAAAAATATGTTGAAAAACCAGAAAAGTTTAATGGGAAGGATTTCAAAAGATGGAAATCAAATTTTTTATTTTTTATGAGTATCATATGCTAGATGAATTTAGATAGATTTTTTTTTATGAGGGATTGAATGATGATGGACGTGTGATTGCGTTAGGAAGAATTATATGGATAAAAATCATATTCTGAATTGCTTAGAGGATGCGTTGTATGATTTTTGCAATACAAAGGAGAACTTTACTGCTTATGATTTGTGGGATGCAGTAGAGGCAAAGTACCGAACTGAAACTGCTGGAAGCAAGAAAGTTTTGGCAGCTAGGTTATTTGGGGTTAAAATGTCTAATGATAAATCTATGGTTTATCAATTCCTTGAACTTATACGCATTATCAATGAAATTCTTGCTGAAGGTATGGTGATTGTTGAAACGTTTTAAGTGCCTGCTACAATTGGGAAATTATTGTCCTGCTGGTCAGAGTACAAACGAAGATTGAGGCATGAAACTGGTGAGGCCAGTATGGTTGAATTGGGTTATAAGATTCAAGTAGAAGAATTATTATGCACCAAGGACAAGAGTGTATTAAATGCAAGGAACATGACTAATAATGCTCATGTGACTGAACACAAATCTTCCAAAGATGAAAAAGGTGAGAATATAAAACACAAATCTAAGTGTGTCAAAAGAAAGGTATGTTTCTAAAACCTAAATCCAACATCACTTAAATTAAGGGTGCTTGTTATGTTTGTGAAATTCTTGGCCATATGACAGTAAATTATAAACAACGTAAAGACCTCAATAGAAATAAAGATAATGCTAGTGTGGTCTTCACCCGGATGAACTATCAGTATTTCATATATACTTGATATATTTACTAGGTATCTCAGTACTTATATATCTATATCATACAACTCAAAAACCCATATCTATATCGAATCTACATTCGAAATATGAGGGTACTAATTACACCACATTGTTTTCGGTATACAACCTATTCAACACCCACCTTGTATAATCTTTTTTAAGCAACAATCACTAAAATATTATTTCAACAAGGTGTCCACTTGGAACAAGGTTAGTTCGGGATGAACTAACAAAGGGGATCATACAAAGTGATCATTAACGTACAAGTGTATTTACTCTAATTATAAATACAAGCTGAATAATGCGGAAGTAAAGTAAATAACACGACACAATATTTCATTAACGAGAAAACAAAAAAGTATGAGTTCAGTGGCATTGCATCATAAGTCAATTTAGTGACCAATGTGAGAGACTGCTGGGTGGTTTATAGAGCCACCAAGCATGTCTGTGGAAAAAAATATATGTTCACCTCTTATGATAGGGTAAGGGATGACGAGAAACTCTATATAGGTAACTCATCTGTAACAGAGGTTTCAGGAAACAGATTGATTGAGCTGAAGCTCACATCTGGAAAGACTCTCACATTGAATAAAGTTCTTAATTTTTCCAACATCTGCAAGATTCTTGTCTCTTGTTCTGTTTTGGATGATACGTGATGAAATTTTTATTGAATCTGGTAAACTTGTTGTAACTAAGGGCAATGATTTTCTACGCAAGGGTTATAAGATTGAGGATCTGTCTATGTTGAATGTTATTTCTGATGAAATGAACACGATTGATTCTTCTACTTAATTTTATGTGTCTTTAAATGTTTGGCATGGTAGACTTGGACATGTAAACTTTATGTCAATGCATAAACTGGCTAGCGTAGGCAGTATACCCAAATTTAGTTTGAAGATTGTTCATGGTGGTTTTTCGAATAGGGCTAAAATTATAAAACCCTGTATTTAATGCGCTGACGCCCTGCAAGGGTATAAAACCATTTAAGAAGTGATGAATGAAAAAGACCTCTTCACTCATTGAGCAATTCAATATGTATGGAATTCATTCAGAATGGTGCAATAATCCCGAATATTCTATGAATTTTCCTAGTAGCATTATCCATTTAATGCATTGTGTGCCTTGTATTTTCCTACGCTATGTTCCGCAAGAGAACCCTCAATGTTGGCATGACATGACGATTAATGTTCACTCTCAACAGAGTAGCATGAATCTCCCGAAGTGTCGGTATTGAAGTCTGCATGAAAGTACTCACACATGCTGCATCGTTCTCTGACAAAGAGATCTTCGTATCGACGTGCTTTTAAGAAGCTAGATCGATCGAACTCGTCAAAATTCCTCAAAGGAAAATCCAGACTGTCTATATCAGTCTCAAGAAACGACCACGGGCACACAATTTGGCCGCATGATCCAACAAGTGTAGCCTACTCCTAACAGATCTAGGCAATCAACGTGGTGACCACTAGCGGGCCCACTAGTACCCTAGTCGATCGAGTCCCTGGCAGGCCCGGAAACGTGTATAAAAATGATGCGATATGAAAACGCGGGCCTACAGTAATACCGCAAGTGCACGGTCGTCAGTTGTAGCTCGTGCAAGTACGGGTCGATCCACAGAGATCGGGTGTGTTTCGGAAGTGTTTTAGCTAAATGGGTTCCTAGATTTGCTTTGGGCTTAGAAACCCTTTGGAAGTGTTGGGCTTAATGTACTATTGGGTTTGTTCTCAATAAAAGGAACTGAGCTTGGGCTCAGTATGTTCTTTGAAGTGCAAATGGGCTTAGGACTTAAACTTAAGCTTTTGATTAAGCCCACAGTGGAATTGGATTGGGTCTTAACCTTAACCTAAACTGGGCTTTGAGCCTTAGTGAAATGGGCCTTAGTGAACTAAACCTTGGGCTTTTGTTTCAGTCAAGAATCTGGGCCTTTGGGTTCAGTTGGCTTGGTTTAGCTAGGCCTTTGGGCTTCACTAGATTGAATTTGGGTTCAGTTGAACTTTGGACTTGGGCTGAACTGTGGACTTGGCTTGGCAGGCAGCAGCAGTAGTAGTGGTTTGATGCAGGAACTGCAGCTTTGGCAGCAGCCTTGGCAGGAGAAATATCAAATAAGGCAGCAACAGTGCAGCAGATGAAAGTGCACAGCAAGGCAAGTGCACTACAAGAAAAGAAGTAGCAGCACAAGCAGCAGGAGAAGCAGCAGACAGTACTGCAGGTCTGCACAGCAGCTGCACAAGCAGTGCAAGTAGCAGCAGCAGTCTGCAAGGCCAAGAGAAAAAGCAGTACTGCAGCAGCAGCACAAGGATGAGGCAGCAAGAATAACAAGTAACAGCAGCACAAGGCCAAGAGAAAAAGAAAAGGGAGCAATTAACAGGAAGAGAAATAGCAGCAGGGGAAACAAACAATGAAATGCAAAACAGAAAATGCAGGAAAACCAAACAAATGAAAGAAAAATACTAACAGTTGAAGATGGATGGCAAACTAGGGCATTGATTCCACCTCTTAACCTAGACTAAGTTGGATATTCCAATTGCAACCAAAATGTCCTCCCAAGGTACTAGTTATCTGATTAAAGCATAACTAGTCTGAGGTTTGGACCATAAGCAATTCACATGGGTTGCTGCACTTTCAGTCACAGGGGGATCCTAACTACACTATATGCATGACATACAATGTGAGAGCAATGTGATGAGAGGCCAGAATTGTAGTCTCCTACACAGTGGCATTAAGGTTTCATCTTCACCCTAGTGGTGAATTTAGAACATTAAACTAACAAACATCAAACAGATACACACAACAACTCATACACATCACAATAAAAAACTATGCAAATGGTTAACAGTGCAATGTAACAGGAGCAAGATAATAACCATTGAAATTAGCTAACCCAATTGGGTGGAAACTTGGCTAGTCCAAGAACAGTTTTTACATCTCACATCACTTCCCTTTTATACCCAAATTATCAAATTAGGGTTTACACACATTTTCCCCAAAAATATCAATACACAGTACAATTAGGGCTTTTTTAAATTACACAAAATTTACTTACAAACTCCCAAAATTTGCTCGACCCATGCCTCCTCTAGTCCTTGTTGCTCTTCCTCTGCTCCTATTGTCCCCTAATTTCGAGTTATTTTACTCACCCCAAAACCTAGGGTTTCAGAGGTTGTGAGATGAAGAAAATAACTAGGCTAGGGTGTTGTGGTGAAGAGATGGTAGTGGCAGTGATGGAACTGGTGGTGGTGAAGGAAACGACAGCGACAGAGGGGGGAGGTGGTGGAGTTGCAGAGCTCTGCAACTGTCGGGTGAAGGAGATGAAGTTTTGGGAAGGAGGGAGTGTTTGGGTGGTAGTATAGGGTTTGGTGCTAGGGTGTGAAGCGGGATTATCTGAAGTTGATGAGCAGCGATCTGGTCCGTAGGATGTGACGATGGTAGGTAGATCGGACGTCTAAGAGAGAAGCAGTTTGTAGCGACCGTTGGATGCGGAACACAACGAAGTCAACGGTGCTAGATTAGGTTAGGTGCTGTAGTGTTGGGCGGAACCATCAGGATTTGATGCACAGTGATGAGGTGACCGCTGGATTCAACTACCATCTAATCTGAAGGCTTGGAATTTCAGCGCTGTGGTGCTCGGCAGAGACTTCAGATTTTGATGCTCTATGAAGGAGCGACCGTCGGATGCTCCTGAGAACTGATCTGATGGCTGAGAACGGATGCGCTTTTGTGTGTAGAAAATGAGGTTGTGCGCACCATTCTTCGCGGCTTCCTCGCGTAATTTCTCCCGGCTTTTCACTACTTTTCTGCTCTTTTCGCTCCGCACTTCATCCAGATTTTATTTGTTACCTAAAAATGCAAAATTAAGTAAGAAAAATATTTATTCTTGAAAACAATGAAAATACAGAATATGGGATAAAATGTAGAATTAATGCATAAAAGATGAGTTAAATGCCAACAAAAAAGGATAAATATATACAATATTTGGCACTCATCAAATACCCCCAAACCTGAATTTTACTTGTCCTCAAGTAAAACAAAACTAAGGAAATCCTAACTATACCACTGTCGCTGGTCTCTCGAATGCATTTAGCGTATGCACTAAGCCTTTTAAACCACTAAGTGTCCCTAGTGGACGAGTTGAAGTCTCGTGAAGGTTTACCAGAGGTGTGCCTACAAAACCTAAGGACAAAATATGAGCTCAGATTCCATCAAACGTGACATGTGCAAAACAGTTAAGCTCACAGCAAAATGGAGATGTCAATCTAGCTATCAAAGGCACAATCCTAGCACTGATAACAAATAAGGACATGTGATAAGAGTGTAAAGTGTATCTACACATGTGTAAAGAAAGATCTGAAGTTATGACTACTAATCACCAAGAGATAGTTTCTCAGGCTAAGAACTGAGGTCGAAATCTAGCTAGCTGTCCGGACTTTACGAGAATTGTGAATGAGTTGGAGGTATTTCACAATTTCTCGCGTTGTACATCAATGGCATACACCCTCCTTGCTTATTACAAAAGAAACAACAAAGATGACTATTTACATGACTCTTATTTACATTGACAAATCTCTTTTATTTTTGGAACAAGAGATGATGGAATTGATAAATACTTGATTTTTTGGTATTTTTTTTTTTTTTTTTTTTTTTTTTTTTTTTTTTGAATATATACATCGTTTGTTTTTTTTTTTTTTTTTTTTTTTTTTTTTTTTTTTTTTTTGAACAAGGAAACACTTTTGATACATAACAAGAAGAAACAAAAAATTACATGACACTTTGCAAGAGGTAGCCCTTTTGATGCACCCAGTTAAATTCGATGGTTGTCTTTCTTAATGTAACCTCCACCTTCTATCCCAACCAACCAAAGAACAAGCTAGTCAAGTTTCGTTCAGTATTCTAAAGTGATTGGCAATCGTAACTTCCTATCCAACACCTTGAAGATCGAGGCCATACATGTATTGGTAGATCGTGCGCGTGCAAATTCTTATCACTATGTGAATTGTGCTAGAATCAGGGTGCCTAAATCTAGACTAAGACTCCTAATAAAATACATATTTGCACAAGAGTCAACATTTCAAGGTAAATGAGCTCCATTTTTTATGATTTTAATTTTTAATTTTTTTAATTTTGATTTTTTAATTTTTTTTTGAATTTTTCAATTTTTTCAAAAAGAAGAAGGAGTTCGTTTTCAATTATAGCATATTATCGTGGTATCTACTCTATACCCCCAAACCTAAACTAAACATTGTCCTCAATGTTTCAAAATATGGAAAGATTAAAATGCAACATATGGAAAGGGACATGCTGAGTAGAGTAAAAGGAGAGAGAATACCCGATTTCGGCGAAAGCAGAATTAAAACTCCGTTTTCAAGGCAAAAATCCAACATATTTCAGCCGAGATCATATTGGATTAGAAAAATATACAAAAGGAACAAAATGGTTTTTAAAATTTTATCTACTGGATTATATACAAAAAATTCACCATACACTAACAATCTAAAGAGTTGAGGATCAACCCAAAAGACGAAGTGTAGACATTTCAACAGCTTCACACATATAACAGGAAAGAAACGCAAGTGAAACTGTGAAACAAAATGAGGTACCCCCAAACCTGGATTTTACAGAAGATATAGTTTTGAAAACAAAATCGCGCAGTTTCGGGGGTTCATCATGCAAAAGGTCTAGCTCGAAATGAACTGTGCTAGGGACGGGCAAACATGCTAATTCCAACTGTGGTTCCTCAAATGTATTATATTTAGAAGCAAAATAGTCCAAGAGGACTTGGGAAGCACACAGTTCCAAGCCTAGGTTGGGATTTTCAGAAAAATTGGTTTTACAATATTGGTACAAACCAAATCTAGGTTGGGTGGAAGGCCATCAGATTGTGACTTAGGTAGAAATAGGCATATCATTATCAATCAAATCAAAATCTCCTAAATCATCTACACATGTCACATCATGCTCACAATCATCATCACATTGGCAAGTTCACACTCAGAATCATCAACATCATCAACAATTTATTCTCATGCATTGGCAAATCAGGAGAAATATCACAATGTGACCTAGGTAGAGAATCAGACACATCAAATATATTTTCATGCATATAGTGTCTACAGAAGATTCAACTATTCCTATGTCATGCTCATCTTCACAGAATAATTGTACGAATCCCATGTCAATATCAAAATCATATGAATTACAATGAGTATTAGAAAAAACAACATTCATGAAGGTCGAGGGCGAGAAGCCATATGTTATTGAACCAACAGGTTCCACAATATTTTCATGTTCTTCTAACACATCATCATAATCATCATAATCATCATCATGGTAGCATGCATATTGGGTCCTCATTAAAAGTGGTGGTGTCGTTAGTCGATTCATGTTCCTCTAAATTAGGTTCATATTCAACATTTTTATATGAATGGGACTAGACACTTCATTAGGGACAACATACATTTCCTCATGAATTTCCTCCTTTTGTAGGTGAAGCAAAATCTGATCTAAATATGCCTGAATTCGTGATGTAGATCTATCGAAGTTTTGCTCACTAAGTCTGAAAGCTTCTGTGGTGGAGTCTAAATTCATGGGAGTACAAAATTCTTCATGTTCAAATTGTGGTGATTGGTACATGTGTGCATGGTCATTAGGGTTTATAAAAGATTGATCGCAACCCTCAAAGGATTGATTATGGTCCCAATGACTACCATTCTCACAATTTATGGGCATTTCATACCTTGGATTTTCTCTAGATTGCCTAAAATTATGCAAAATATGACAATGCTCAACAGGGTGGTCTAAACTACCACATGCGGGACATGCATAGATTTCAGGTTGCCTAAGAAAATTAGATGTGACAGATTCCTCATGTGATTGCATTTCTAAAGCTGTGATTCGAGCTTCTATTTGATCCAAGTGATGATTGTGTGAGTGAGGCACTAGCAAAATGTTCATTTTCACGTTGCGATAATGATGCATGTGTGAATAGTCATTAGGGTTCATGTATTGAGGCTCGGGACTTTGAAAATGTCCATAATAATTCCTATGACTATTGACATCATGGTCTATGGGAGGTGCATAACGTGAAGTTTGTCCACACGCAAGTTCTCTAAGGGATTTGTTGTATTCCCCAACTGTAGAAAAAGATCTATACATGATTGGGCTCAAAGGCTAAGTAAAGAGTTTACAAAGCTCAGAATTTGGTTTTTAAAGGGTTTGGATTTTTGGGAAAAATTTGGTTTTTAAAGGGTTTGGATTTTTGGGAAAAATTTGGTTTTGGTGGGAGACATTTGAAAATTTGGTTTAAAATGGGAGTAAAAATAAAAATTTGGTTTAAGATGGGAGCAAGTAAAAATTTGGTTTTAAAATTGGGAGCAAAGTAGAAATATTTTTTTTTTTTTTTTTTTTTTTTTTTTTTTTTTTTAAAGAAAAATAAAATTAAAAAAATAAAATTTGGTTTTTGAATGGGAGCAAGCCCACTGTGCAAGCCTCTAATGAAATGGAAGGAAGGCTGCGGCCCACAATCGGTTATCAGCTGGGTTTAAACCCAGAGTCCAAAATACAAGTCCAATGGAAAAATTTAAACAAGCCCACACAAAATAAATACAAGCCCACAAATTAAACAACAAGCCCACACATAAATTATTACAAACCCAAAATAGAAAAATAAAAAGCCCAAAAAATTGGGTTAATTATTACAAGCCCACAAATAAAAAATTGGAAGCCCACAGGTTGGGTTCTCTCAATTGAATGGGTTTAGGCTTACCTTTTTAGCACAGCCCAGCTGCTCTGATATTGTTGCAAAAACCCAGTTGGGTTTTGGTTCTTTTCCTTAGTGGCGTCCCAGCAGAGGAAAAACAGGTTCAGAATCAGCAGGTCCAATAGCAAATGAAATGAAGCAGATGCAGATGCAAATGCTATGAAATGAAATGCAAAATAGCTAAAAAACACAGATAAAACACAGCACCAATCCCCGGCAGCGGCGCCAAAAACTTGGCAGGCCCGGAAACGTGTATAAAAATGATGCGATGAAACGCGGGCCTACAGTAATACCGCAAGTGCACGGTCGTCAGTTGTAGCTCGTGCAAGTACGGGTCGATCCACAGAGATCGGGTGTGTTTCGGAAGTGTTTTAGCTAAATGGGTTCCTAGATTTGCTTTGGGCTTAGAAACCCTTTGGAAGTGTTGGGCTTAATGTACTATTGGGTTTGTTCTCAATAAAAGGAACTGAGCTTGGGCTCAGTATGTTCTTTGAAGTGCAAATGGGCTTAGGACTTAAACTTAAGCTTTTGATTAAGCCCACAGTGGAATTGGATTGGGTCTTAACCTTAACCTAAACTGGGCTTTGAGCCTTAGTGAAATGGGCCTTAGTGAACTAAACCTTGGGCTTTTGTTTCAGTCAAGAATCTGGGCCTTTGGGTTCAGTTGGCTTGGTTTAGCTAGGCCTTTGGGCTTCACTAGATTGAATTTGGGTTCAGTTGAACTTTGGACTTGGGCTGAACTGTGGACTTGGCTTGGCAGGCAGCAGCAGTAGTAGTGGTTTGATGCAGGAACTGCAGCTTTGGCAGCAGCCTTGGCAGGAGAAATATCAAATAAGGCAGCAACAGTGCAGCAGATGAAAGTGCACAGCAAGGCAAGTGCACTACAAGAAAAGAAGTAGCAGCACAAGCAGCAGGAGAAGCAGCAGACAGTACTGCAGGTCTGCACAGCAGCTGCACAAGCAGTGCAAGTCAGCAGCAGTCTGCAAGGCCAAGAGAAAAAGCAGTACTGCAGCAGCAGCACAAGGATGAGGCAGCAAGAATAACAAGTAACAGCAGCACAAGGCCAAGAGAAAAAGAAAAGGGAGCAATTAACAGGAAGAGAAATAGCAGCAGGGGAAACAAACAATGAAAATGCAAAACAGAAAATGCAGGAAAACCAAACAAATGAAAGAAAACAATACTAACAGTTGAAGATGGATGGCAAACTAGGGCATTGATTCCACCTCTTAACCTAGACTAAGTTGGATATTCCAATTGCAACCAAAATGTCCTCCCAAGGTACTAGTTATCTGATTAAAGCATAACTAGTCTGAGGTTTGGACCATAAGCAATTCACATGGGTTGCTGCACTTTCAGTCACAGGGGGATCCTAACTACACTATATGCATGACATACAATGTGAGAGCAATGTGATGAGAGGCCAGAATTGTAGTCTCCTACACAGTGGCATTAAGGTTTCATCTTCACCCTAGTGGTGAATTTAGAACATTAAACTAACAAACATCAAACAGATACACACAACAACATCATACACAGCACAATAAAAACATATGCAAATGGTTAACAGTGCAAGAACAATTGAAATTAGGCTAACCCAAATTGGGTGGAAACTTGGCTAGTCCAAGAACCGTTTTTACATCTCACATCACTTCCCTTTTATACCCAAATTATCAAATTAGGGTTTACACACATTTTCCCCAAAAATATCAATACACAGTACAATTAGGGCTTTTTTAAATTACACAAAATTTACTTACAAACTCCCAAAATTTGCTCGACCCATGCCTCCTCTAGTCCTTGTTGCTCTTCCTCTGCTCCTATTGTCCCCTAATTTCGAGTTATTTTACTCACCCCAAAACCTAGGGTTTCAGAGGTTGTGAGATGAAGAAAATAACTAGGCTAGGGTGTTGTCGGTGAAGAGATGGTAGTGGCAGTGATGGAACTGGTGGTGGTGAAGGAAACGACAGCGACAGAGGGGGGAGGTGGTGGAGTTGCAGAGCTCTGCAACTGTCGGGTGAAGGAGATGAAGTTTTGGGAAGGAGGGAGTGTTTGGGGGGTAGTATAGGGTTTGGTGCTAGGGTGTGAAGCGGGATTATCTGAAGTTGATGAGCAGCGATCTGGTCCGTAGGATGTGACGATGGTAGGTAGATCGGACGTCTAAGAGAGAAGCAGTTTGTAGCGACCGTTGGATGCGGAACACAACGAAGTCAACGGTGCTAGATTAGGTTAGGTGCTGTAGTGTTGGGCGGAACCATCAGGATTTGATGCACAGTGATGAGGTGACCGCTGGATTCAACTACCATCTAATCTGAAGGCTTGGAATTTCAGCGCTGTGGTGCTCGGCAGAGACTTCAGATTTTGATGCTCTATGAAGGAGCGACCGTCGGATGCTCCTGAGAACTGATCTGATGGCTGAGAACGGATGCGCTTTTGTGTGTAGAAAATGAGGTTGTGCGCACCATTCTTCGCGGCTTCCTCGCGTAATTTCTCCCGGCTTTTCACTACTTTTCTGCTCTTTTCGCTCCGCACTTCATCCAGATTTTATTTGTTACCTAAAAATGCAAAATTAAGTAAGAAAAATATTTATTCTTGAAAACAATGAAAATACAGAATATGGGATAAAATGTAGAATTAATGCATAAAAGATGAGTTAAATGCCAACAAAAAAGGATAAATATATACAATATTTGGCACTCATCAGTCCCACTAGGTGAATTCCTAAGAACTACGAACGTCAACATTTATGGGTGTTCGCGTTGTTAAGAAACTAGCTCAAACGAGCTAAGAACGTTAAAAAGGTCTTTAATGCATCATGACCGTCCAACTTAGCCAGCCTAGTTGGACGGCTAAGATCTTCCCTGAAATGATCAAAGAGGCGCCTATATGCACATTGGCGGCCCGACTTCCCCCTGCTCAATCGACCTGCCCACGAAAAGTTCATAGAGCAGCAAATCGTTTGCGCAAATTAAGGCAAACGTGCTTGTTTCCAAAACCCTAATTAGGGTCCGACTGTAAGAAACTGTCGCAAATCGATCGTGTCCGTCCAACTTGGCCAACCCAATTGGACGGCTTAGATCGTGTTTTAGACGATCAAGGAGGTGCACGTAAGATCACCGTCGGCCCAACATTGTCCCCGCTCGATCGACTTACCTGTGGGAAGTCAATAAGGCAGCAAATCGCTTGATCGAACTAGGGTGGACGCGGCTTTCCTGAAACCCTAATTATTATTTGCGGCAGTATGATACTGTCGCAAATCGATCGTGACCACTCGTTTTCACCAGCCAAATCGAGTGGCTTAGATCTGATTTTAGATGACCCAGGAGATGCAACATGCTCATTGGAAGCTCTTCTTCAGATATGGCCAATCGGCCTACTCGAATCAGCGTACGACGCTTGGGTTCGATCAGTTGAAACAGGGTGGTCGCGCGGCCACTAAACCCTAAATCAACGACAGCTGATAGCTATCTCAAAGCCATCTCATCCGTCCGTGTTCGCCGACTTGGCCGGACGACTTAGATTGAGTATTAGGCGATCTATGGGGTGTGGCAGTGATCACCGGCCAACCCCCTTCCGCAAGGAATAATCGACCAAGATATGCCTTGCCCGTGCGGCTTCGGACGATCGCCCAAAAACGGCCCCTCGCGCTGCTTCAACAGCATCCATTAGCTGCCGTAAATCGTCTCGACCACTCAACTTGGCCGGCCGATTTGAGCGATCCAGATCTAATTTAGGTCGACCGGTAGGATTTTAGAATGGCTACCATCTGCCACTCGCCTAAAGGGAGTGATCTACTAAGCAATAGCTCATCCCTGGAGCTACCAAACGATCGCCCAAACGTGTCCGGTCACGCTCTTCTTTTAAGACGATCGACTCGCGACTAACTTAAACGAGCTTTAAAACATCGAATATTTTGAGCTGCTTAAAAAGCAATGCTTTACGTGCATCGAGTACATACTATATCTTATATCGGCTTCACAAACAACTTAGTTGTTTAACCTAATAGCGTCACGTGTTATTCTTTATGGCAAGTCCCACGACTTTACCCACTTACTCGAGACATCAAACGTGTCACAAACTGGGGGATGCTCACTGGGGTATTGGTTAGGTGGTTTACAGCGTACAACGTGCAACGCTCCCATTACGAGAAAGTCTTAGGAAAATACGGACGGTCAGCAGTAATGAGAGTAGTGGGTGAAAGAGTGACCGATTTTCCCTCGTAGTGGAAACGTGACGATCACCACCACCTACACAACCCCACTAATCCATTACTCAATCTCCTCCACTTCCTACGAGATCAGAGATTTGCGCACAATGACTTGTATAAATAGGCTTTCAGCCTATTTCAACAACAACACGAACAACGCAAGTGTTAACACAAGTATCCAGAAACCTTCAAGAGCTGATAGCTTCTATTCTGCAAGCCAGTTCAACATTCTGATACAAGTCATAAACAGCCACACCTTCATAATTCAACATTCTGATCTCAAACACCTTCTTCGCTCTCCTCCCTAAGATCAACCCTCCTCCTTCACTTTGTGACCGAATTGAATCTGGGACGACCATTTCTTGGTTTAGGCCAGAGTCTTACAGATTGATATCTCGAATCTAAAGTACTCCCATGCAGTGTATTGTTTAGGGTTTTAATTCGTTTCTCGTCAACACACCCAAAATTACCAAAAACAGCAGAACTAGTTTTTACCCTCAAACAATTGGCGACCACAGTGGGAGGTTGATCTCTCGGTTGCAAAAAATCGATTTCAATCTTCATTTCAATCTTCCTAAATCGAGAACGGGTAGATCATAGTTCTAAAAATCATTCATTAACCTGATTTCATTCTAATCACCAATCTCAATTCAAAACTCGGTCCTTAACCTGATTTTATTCCAATCACCAATCTCGATTTCTGCTCCGTGATGTATCCCTACCAGTTGAATTCTCCGAAAATCATAAGTGATCAGAATCCAATCACTATGGAAGACATGGCCAGGATGTTAGAAGATGTTCTCGCGAATCAAGCTAACATCGCCGAGCAGTAAGATGAGATGCTTCATATTATAAGGAATGTAAAACGATTGTGGGAGGAATCGGCAAGCGTCCACCCAGCGAATGCTATCAACGATGCAGACATCAGACATGAGCAGAAAGGAAACAATCCACAAGATTCAACCAACAACAAGGAGCCGGAACAGTTTCACGGGGAAACGACTCGCCAAGAGAGTCATGGTACCGGCGAGATAAAAGATAAGCACCCAGCTTATGAAGATTTGTTAAAAAATTTGTATCAAGAGACTCTCACAGAATTCCAGAGGGTTATTCAACAATGCGCAGCCTCAGCTGCTCATAATATTCCAGAAGCACCCGAAGAAGGAGAAATTAACCAAGGTCTTCAAGAAAACAAAGATTGCGCTAATGAACGGTGCTTAGTTCCACCACTTCATAGTGCTACTGTTACCGATGCAGAGTCCTTGAGAAAAGTTATGCGTCTACAAGATCGCCGAGCTAAACGGTCTGCGTTTGCGTCAACATACGCTCGCGTCTCTACTCCGCCCTTGAAACGAGATTCGTACCAAAATCCGCGGGAGTTCTCACAACGGGAGTTCTCACAACGGCAGTTGTTAACGCAAGAGAAACCAAATCTGGAATACCCTCACTTCCCATTTCCAACAAAGAAGATTCTGGAATTACTAGAAGTTTGGGTGCGAGACGGGGAAGTTCAATCACCTCCCGTATGGCGTCCTCCAAATGATCAAGAGATGACGGACCCGAGGTACTGCCACTGCCACAGATTCATTCATCGCTTTACCAGTGAATGCAACAGCCTGAAGCATATTCTCCAAGGGAATATTAACTCAGGAGAGTTACCCCCTTTCTCTGAAGATTAACGTGCACAGTTTCATCGAAGTGATCGAACCAACTACGGGTTTCTCGAGGCGCGCCATAACAACTTGGATTCGAAGCGATCACCCTTGGAGAATTCAAGTCCCGTTCAATCGAGATCTTTTGAACAAGTAAGTTTCGTTAAATAATTTTACATTTTAAAAGCCTGCTGGGGACTTGACGCATGCGTCCCACATCGAGAAAGGAAGTCAATGATGCAGTTGTTCTTAGACACCACATTATCTTCCTTTTACATGTTTCCCTTTTTATGCAGCATTTGCAATTTTTACGAGATACTTAGAATGATCAAATTCAAAACCAGAATGCCGTCTTTCAGCCGATTCAAACATAATTCCTTTCTGAAAGTCATTCATAAAATCATCTCAAAAATAAACCAATTCAAAAATTCAATCACGTACTAGTTCAAAAACCAGAAAATCAAATTGTGAAAGGAATTCCTTACATCACTTAAAACACCTAAAAGGGAAATATAAAAGAAAATGCGCAAGTATTCAAGGAAAGTCTTTCAGTAACAACTCGTTCTTTTTGGAAAGAGCGCCTTTCATTTTGCGAAGAACGGCCTGCTTCAGCTTCAATTCCAAGGATATCCTCTCGATCTCCTCCTCTTGCCAAGCAATGGAGTCCGTGGAGGTAACTTCGTTTGTTTTATCTTGCAGCTTCTGGATTTTAGAAAACCCTTCATAGAACCAGGAAGCATTGAATTCAAACTTCAAAAACACATCTCAGGGGAACTCCCAGTTTGAAACCACCTCCTCAGAAACAATGCACCCAGTCACGCTGCTCATGATATGAATGGAGGATAAAGCTTCTTCGACACGTCGGACCAACGGGAAATACAACCTTCAACCTTATGTAAGCGGTTTTACTGAAGCAGCAAGAGAAAAACCACCGAGATACAACATCATGCGCATCCAAAATCGCCCACTTCAACTCTAGTGCCACATGCATGACTGCCACAATGATAAAACAACGTCCAAGATATTCCATATCTGGCTTGACGACAACAACATCTATGAGGGACGCTTTCAGAATTTTGTCTCTCGTAGAAGAAGTAGTTGCGTCACCAAAGGAGGTTGCGCCTGGGACTTAAGAGGTATACACAGACTCTCCATGTCAAGATCTTCATCATATCTGCACAACATGTTAGTTAAGTCATTCGCATGAGGGAACTTCCCTAGTCCTCAAAGTCACGATCCAAAGATGATAAAGACAAAGGAGTGTAGCTGGGGACTTCTCAGCACTATCCATCTCAAATATGCTGAATTTAGAGAGACGCAAGCACGCTATCATTATGATTCCAGGATGTCCAAAGATGAGGACATACTCAAGAGAGCAGACGTATTGTCAAAAACCAGCGATATGCCTGTACGTCTATAAAACGCAACGTAGACGCAAAGACGGCATCATGATCAACAACTTTTATGGTCCACATCAACATTGGGTTCAACTCCAACTCTCTCCCAAATCATTTCCTCAGAGACCCAACACGATAGCATCTATTAAGTTGAAAGTTCAATAGATACTCGTGGGCAGGGGACTGTCTCCCTCTTCTCCATTCCATGAGGAAACATCAAGGAAGCTATCGGTTCCTTATCCCTCTAATAACGAGACGATCTCCACCATTATATGAAGACTGCCAAGTTCGTGCAAGTAGCTACCATGCCTCTCCCTGCCAGTCTCTTCTGATCATAGCTGCTGCCAAAAATCGTTGTTGCTCGTTGATTGATACCAGCCAGAGCTTCACCATAGCAACAACCACTACGGATAGAGTCAAGGGTCTCTTCAACACAAGAGAGACAGTCAATCAAGAAGCATGTAATTTTCAAGGGAAAATCAAAATGAAGGGTTAATGGCGCCCTCACTGGAGTTCTCCCTAGAAGTCGTTTCAATGTTCCCTCTCAGATCCGCTTCAACGTCCGCTCCAGCAAACGTCGCTTCAAAGTTCGCTCCAGGAGATACTTCAACGTTCCCTTTAGGAGCTTCTTCAATGTTCGCTTCAATGCCTCATCAAGCCACACGGATAAACCATATCATGTCAGCCACAACGGGCAACAAAGTCAGATTTGGTGTTTCCAATTCCATGTGGAAAGGGTGCATGGACGAATAGATGTTTGGATACAATACAGGTTTATCAAGTGCGACTCCGCTCATTAATCAACAAATGACGAATCCAAAAGATTTCTGCCTTCATCAATTCGTCAACCACCTTACATTTTCAGTAGAAAATAGGCTCGGGATAATTACATCTAGGGACTGCCAGCATGGGATGCCTTCACGTCCCTCAACCAGGTTATTTCTGATATCAGCATCATCGCTGTCAAAGCTTTACGAGCCGCAGAAATTTCTCAACATGAAGTTGTACATGTGCATCAAAGGCTCCAAAAGTACGCCAGAGATATTTTCACATACCATAGGCCACGCCATCAGATCTAAAGTATAACTGGGGACTGCTCAATCGCATCTCGTTCCATACAACAATCCAAGATTCGGAGGATGGTTCAAAGGATGTCACTTAGAACGAAGTCCTTGAAGACTTGATAGCAGCACGTCGACAACAGAACGCCTCTCAGATCGTTTACTTCACTCAAAGACTCCGGAAGATTTTGCCGATACAAGCATTTCACCATCGCAATCAGAAGGGAAAGAATGAGCCAATGAGATAAAGGGTCAGAATGAACGCAATTCCATTCCAGTCAATGTTCAGGAGTTTAAAGAATATTTTCGTTGTGACTCAGCAGTCCGGACTCCAAGCAACTTAAGTCAAGGCCTCTCGAATCGAGCGCAATGGAGTTTAGAAAATTTCGAAATCTACCTGGAGGATATTGACGTATGATAAGAGGACGATCACTGCAAGCCTTGATACTTCGTTAAGCGTATCTTGCTCAAAGACCTAGCTGGCCTCTATCCTGGTAACATATGTCTACCTTTCCTCATAGGTTTTATATTTAACCGTCACCATCGATTGCTTACCCGCAACAATTTCACTGTTACGTGCTAAGCAGGGGACTGAATGTTGATGGTGTTTTTTCGAATAGAGATAAAATTGTAAAACCCTATATTTAATGTGTTGACGCCCTGCAAGGTAATAAAACCATTTAAGAAGTGATGAGTACAAAAAACCTCTTCACTCATTGAGCAATTCAATATGTATGGAATTCATTCCGAATGGTGCAACAATCCCGAATATTCTATGAATTTTCCTAGTATCATTATCCATTTAATGCATTGTGCGCCTTGTATTTTCCTACGCTATGTTTCCCAAGAGAACCCTCAATGTTGGCATGACATGACGATTAATGTTCACTCTCAGCAGAGTAGCATGAATCTCCCTAAGTGTCAGTATTGAAGTCTGTATGAAAGTACTCACACAGGCTGCATCGTTCTCTGACAAAGAGATCTTCGTATCGACGCGCTTTTAAGAAGCTAGCTCGATCGAACTCGTTTAAATTCCTAAAGGAAAATCCAGACTGTCTACATCAGTCTCAAGAAACGATCACGGCCACACAATTTGGCCGCATGATCCAACAAGTGTAACCTACTCCTAACAGAGCTAAGAAATCACCGTGGTGACCACCAGCGGGCCCACTAGTACCCTAGTCGATCGAGTCCCACTAGGTGAATTCATAAGAACTACGAACGTCAACCCTTATGGGTGTTCGCGCTGTTAAGAAACTAGCCCAAACGAGCTAAGACCGTTAAAAAAGGTTTTTAATGCATCATGACCGTCCGACTTAGCCATCCTAGTTGTACGGCTAAGATCTTCCCTGGAATGATCAAAGAGGCGCTTACATGCACATTGGCGGATCGACTTTCCCCCTGCTCAATCGACCTGCCCACGTCAAGTTCATAAAGCACCAAATCGTTTGCCCAAATTAAGGCAAACGCGTTTGTTTCCAAAACCCTAATTAGGGTGCGGCGGTAAGAAACTGTCGCAAATCGATCGTGTCCGTCCAACTTGTCCAGCCTAATTGGACGGCTTAGATCGCGTTTCGAACGATCAAGGAGGTGCACATAAGATCACCGTCGGCCCAACATTGTCCCCGCTCGATCGACTTACCTGTGGGAAGTCAATGAGGCAGCAAATCGCTTGATCGAACTAGGGTGGACGCGGCTTTCCTGAAACCCTAATTCTTATTTGCGGCAGTATGCTACTGTCGCAAATCGATCGTGACCACTCGTTTTTGCCAGCCAAATCGAGTTGCTTAGATCTGATTTTAGATAACCCAGGAGATGTCAACACGCTCATTGGAAGCTCTTCTTCACATATGGACAATCAACCTACTCGAATCAGCGCACGGCTTGGGTTCGATCAGTTAAAATAGGGTGGCCGCGCGTCCACCAAACCCTAGATCAACGACAGATGATAGAAATCTCAAAGCCATCTCGTTCGTCCGTCTTCTCCGACTTGGACAAACGAATTAGATTGAGTATTAGGCGATCTATGGGGTGTTGCTATGATCACCGACTACCCCCTCCCGCATGGAATAATCGTCCAAGTTATGCCTTGCCCGTGCGGCTCCGGACGATCGCCCAAAAACGGCCCCTCGCGCTGCTTCAACAACAGCCATTAACTGTCGCAAATCGTCTCGACCACTCAACTTGGCCGGCCGATTTGAGCGATCCAGATCTAATTTAGATCGACCGGTAGGATTTTAGAATGGTACCATCTGCCAATCGCCTACAGGGAGCGATCGACTAAACAATAGCTCATCCCTGGAGCTACCAAATGATCACCCAAACGTGTCCGGTCACGCTCTTCTTTTAAGACGATCGACTCGCGACTAACTTAGACAAGCTTTAAAACAACGATGCTTGATCGACTATTTGATCTGCTTAAAAACGATGCTTTACGTGCATCGAGTACATACTATATCTTATATTGGCTTCACAAAAAACTTAGTTGTTTAACCTAATAGCGTCACATGCTATTCTTTGCGGCAAGTCCCACGACTTGACCTACTTACTCGAGACATCAAACGTGTCACAAACTGGGGGATGCTCACTGGGGTATTGGTCTGGCGGTTTACAGCATGCGGCGTGCAACGCCCCCATTACGAGGAAACATTAGGAAAATATGAACGGTCAGCAGTAATGAGAGTAGTGGGTGAAAGAGTGACCGATTTTCCCTCATAGTGGAAACGTGACGATCACTACCACCTACACAACCCCACTACTCCATTACTCAATATCCTCCACTTCCTACGAGATCAGAGGTTTGTGCTCAATGACTTGTATAAATAGGCTTTCATCCTATTTCAACAACAACATGAACAACACAAGTGTTAACACAAGTATCCAGAAACCTTCAAGAGCTGATAGCTTCCATTCTGCAAGCCAGTTCAACAATCTGATACAAGTCATAAACAACCACACCTTCATAATTCAACATTCTGATCTCAAACACCTTCTTCGCTTCCCTCCCTAAGATCAACCCTTCTCCTTCACTTTGTGACCGAATTGAATCTGGAACAACCATTTCTTGGTTTAGGCCAGAGTCTTACAGATTGATCTCACGAATCGAAAGTACTCCCGTGCAGTGTATTGTTTAGGGTTTTAACTCGTTTCTCATCAACACACCCAAAATTACCAAAAAAAGCAGAACCAGTTTTTACCCTCAAACAAAGATATTTCTCAGTTGAAAGATGACTCTCGTAAAAGATGTGTTGATCCCCTATATGTCCCTTCAACCAGTCATACTTTACCTTTAGAGTTATACGAAGTTGAGTTTGAGCCTAGGAGAAGTAAAAGAATTTGAAGTGAAACTTATTATGGATCTGACTTCATAACTTTCCTAGCCGAGTTTGAGCCACTGACTTATAGAGAAGCCATGGCATCTCCTGAAGCCTCATTCTAGAGAGAAGTTCAATCAGTGAAATAGATTCAATCCAAAATAAAATAAAATGGGGAGCTTGCTATTTTACCTACAAGGAGTAAGGATATTGGTTGTAAATGGGTCAAAGGCAACGTAGAGTAGATGGAACCGTGGAAAAAATATAAGGCTAGGTTAGTAGCTAAAGGCTATAGACGGAAAGAAAATGTATATTTCTTTGATACTTACTTACTTGTGATGAGAATTACTTCCATTAGGATGTTAATGATATTGATGATGTTCACAAATTAGAGATACATCTGATGAATATTAAGAAAACTTTTTGCTAAATTGGATGAAGAAATTTACATGGACCAACCTGAGGGTTATGTAGTGAAAGGTTGTGAAGACAAAGTTTGTAAACTGGAACAAGCCTTTGTTTGGTTAGAAACAAGCATCTAAGCAGTGGCATGAAAAATTTGATCATGTGATGATTACTAGTGGTTATAAAGTTAATGGATCTGACAAGTGTGTTTATACTAAAATTGTTAAGGATGCATATGTGATTGTATGATTATTTGTTAATGATATGCTTATACTTAATATAAACATAGATGTGATTAATTCAACTAAAACATGATGAATAAGATTTTTCACATGAAAGACTTCGGCTCTGCTGATGTGATCTTAGGGATGAAGATTACAAGACATTGTTATGGTTATAATCTTAGTCAATCTCATTATGTTGAGTATGTGCTTAAGAGATTAAATTAGTTTGATTTTAAGCCTGCATGTACTCCGTACAATTCTTCTTATAAACTCAAGAAGAACAAGGGTAATAGAGTATCAAAACTTGAATGCTCAAGAGTGATAGCCAATCTCATGTATTTGACGAAATGTACGGGACCAGACATTCCCTATGTTGTGATTAGGTTATAGTAAGTATACCTGTAATCCACGGTAGGAGCATTTGGATGCACTTTTTGGAGTATTGAGGTACTTGAAGTGCACTTTAACCTTTTGTTTGAATTATGAGAGGTACCCTACTGTCCTTGAGGGACTTTGTGATGCCAACTGGATGTCATACTCAAAAGGGTCTAAATCTACAAGTGGAATTTTTTTCATTCTATCCATTGGTTCTGTTTCTTAGAAGAGTTCTAAACAGACATGTATTGCTCGATCCATTATGGAATCATAGTTTATTGCATTAGATAAAGAAGAAAGCCTCATGGCTAAGATGTTTTTTTAGAAGGAATTCCTCTCTGGCATAGGCATGTGCCAGCTATATCTATATATTGTGATAGTTAAGCTACATTACCTAATGCTAAAGCAATTATAATGGGAAGTCTATACACATTCGTAGAAAACGTAATACCGAAAAACAACTATTCTCAACTATCGCTATTTCCATTGATTTTGTAAGGTCTAACGATAATATCCCGGACCCTCTGACAAATGTCTTGTCCAAAGAGATAGTTAGTAATGCACCAAGGGGGATGGTGCTTAAGTTTATTAAATAAACTTGGCATGAAGGATCATGAACCTTGCTGACTGGAGATCCCAAGATCAATGTTTCAAATGAGATGACTAATTTGTAGTGGTTAAAGGTAAACACTATTAGGGAAGTACATTCTCTGTCCCTTCACTGTGGTGTAGACGTGATACTATGACTTCATATGGAGGAAGATTTTAAAATAAGCCTTAATGATTTCTATAGTTTCAATGGGTGTAGTAGTAAGCACTCTTGATGTAACTCACCTATATGAATGAGGAAGTGGGCAGTTTCCTATGAGAATGGAGTTGATTCCATTCTGAGAAACTTGGCATGAACTTGGCAGCACCTAGAGAGATATCATGTGCGGTTGTTATAACGAAATACACCAAACCATGGTAGTCAAGATATCACGTTCATTTTCCATCAAGTAGTTCCGATAATTTCTTATTGTTCATGGTTCAAGACCTCATGGACATCTCTTACCTATGGTGGTACTTTTCGCTTTCCGATTTCTAATTTTTATCAATACTTCATTCATGTTGAATTTTTTTTTAATGGTCTTGCTAGATAAAAAAATGTGGGGAATTGCTGGATAAAAATGAGTTTTCATATATCTATGTATGGTCTTGGTTTGGATTTGAACTTATGACCTATTTTTCACAAAATTTACTTACTCATTTCTCTTTGAGGGAATGAAAGGGAGCCTTTAGTCCCACATTGGGTATATTAAAAGTGGACGTCCTCCATATATATAAATGCCTTGGTTACCATACTAAATGTCTTAGTTTACCTATATGGGCGGGCGGGCACGAGCGAGCAAAAAATTATATTCTACCAATACCAATACCAGTTATTCAAGGCTTGTGTCTAGAGTTTGGGCTCGTTCCTACGCCAATACCAATACCAGTTACTTAAGGCTTGGGCCTAGAATTTGGACTCGTTCCTGCGTCGTGGACATACAACGACAACCAAAATAATTCGTGCCTTAATTGGTATGTTTAATTAATCTAAAGACTTAAAGGCCTAGACAAATAAAAGTCTCACGTTGAACGGTAAGGAAACCCTCGCTTCCTATTGGTCTAAATATGCCTTTCTTGAGTTTTGTGAAACGAACGTTTTGGCGAGGACTCTTGGCAACGAACTATTCGCTTGGAACTTTTGGAAGTCCAAATAAAATTAGGAAATCGTTACTCTACGTACTCTTTTTTAATGGTACAATACTCTTTTTTCAAGGACATCGTTAACCTACCAAATATATGGACTGTTTTTTCGTAACAATATAGAGTTGGTACTAATCCTTGGCCTTTAAGTCTTTAGACGTCCGTCGGATTCCTTCCCTTTGGTTTCCTGATTTGCATATGTTCCATAAGATGTCTCGACGATTATATATTAGGAAAAAAATTTGAGAAAAAGAAAACGAATGAAATTGGAATAACAACGAAGAATGGGTTTGTCTGCTAGGTGTGAGTAAGGTTGATTTTTGAACAACTATTTGAGTCTAGCGAAATCAGGGAAGGAGGAATGGATTTGTTGTGCTGCAGATGGAGGTATTGATGAAGAAGATTACTGCCGGAGAGATATGCGACTTAAACTTGTGTGTTTGCTGCTAACTTTTTACATGTTTCATAGGTGGTATAGTTGATGGTGCTAACCCTGTTCAAGTTACCGTGGTATTGAAGTTCCATTTTAGGACCAAAGAAGTTAAACACGACATTTGTTACCAGTGTAGGGATATTGGTGCCAGTTACAAGGAAAGGTCAAATTTATTGTTACTTTTTAAATTATAAATTATTTATCATAATAAGCATGAGTTTTTCGGCTGAATTGGGTTGTTTTTCTCCTTCGATGCAGGCCTGCCCGATACAATGAATGGGAAAAGGAAGTACACTCTGCTTTTGATTATAGCTTATATCTTGGAAAGACACTTGGGTGTATGGAAGGTGCGGTTTAGGTATGTAGTTTCCTTGGCCTACACTTTTGCTCTCATTTTTCTTGAACTTTAAAATTCAAAATCGACAGGTTTATTACTTTATTAACATAAAATCTTGATTATGCACAGGTTGTACTAACAGCAAATCAGTAAATTAAAATCGAATAAGTGAACAATTAATTTTCCAGAAGTCCTTCATGTTTCGTCGTCTGTTTGTCATCGATTTGGAGTTTGTGGGTTTTAACCACCGTGGTTATGCAGATTAAATTTACAAAGTTGATTCATGAAACTAGAAATATATTAGTACTTAAAGACTCAATTGGCGGATCGAGCCTCTTTATCCTTCCTAATTGGTGTTACTCTCCGTAGATTTGCGAGGAGATTACATAAAATAACCAAACAGTATGCAGAAGAGCCAAAAAAATATTAGAAAACTTGAATGAAGAATTGAAGATGCAACAAGTTTTGGATTAGCAGACAATTAGTGATATTTGTGTGGTACACTATGATTTTGGTGGCTAATATTCGAACACGGTTTCTTAAACTGGAAGCTGCCTTTTTTATTATATTTGGTTAATTATCTTGATTGTTTCTAGCTGATCCATAGCTGATAATTTGTTGTCGGGATTTCAGTTTGATGATTAAAGTGCTATCGTTAAGACTTGCATGACCTATAATGCAGTAACAAGTTGATAATAAGGACACGAACTTAAAAGAGCATGAAGTTGATTTGATTCGTATCTGGATTACGGACAACTCAGGTAAGTCTGACTTTATGATCCATGATATTCTTTACTTACAAAAATATTAGGATATAGATTACATGAATTATCCATCTACTTTATGATCTTTTCCTAAATAGGCATGGATGTTATACACTCCATTATCTCTTTGGATATTCTTTTCGGAAAATGGGTTATTTGTCCAAATATTTTTAAAACATGGTTCAAATGGACGAGTAAAAATTAGTGTAGGATCAGAATCTCGCAACGACACAATACAACAGCGTCGCAGAACAATTTCAGGAAGAATATAATAAATGACGTCAGCTAAGATCACGAGAAGGATGTGATAGTCCTGCGAAAATTAGAGAGCTTGCGAAATTAATATTTGTAAAGTTGCGAGAATGTCGCATATTATACCCGAAAATAAAGGACAGATTAGCTGTCATCCACTATATATTTCCCTATAAATAGTCGTTCAAGTTGTAAAGAAAAGGGAGGGATCTTTTTTGAGTAAGAAACAAGTAAATAGGAGAGAGAAAGTCTATAGCAGAGGTGATTCTTGATTTCTTTATCTTTTCTTGTAAGAACATTCAAAGATTGATCAATAAAATTAAGAGTGTAAACCTAAAAATGAGTTGATTAATAATGAAATCATATGAGGGGTGTAGTGTAGGATTTCCTGCAACTACATAATGGCGCTAGAAACAGGGAGGTGTTGAAGATTATTCTAGAAAAAACTGAAAATTAATATTGAGATTTTTGAAGATTTAGAGTGATTGATTAAGAATTTTCCATAATTTCTTGCAATATTGTTAACATTGAAGAAATGGCTAGAAGAAGAAATACATCCGAACAACCGACTATTGTTAGAAGAAGCAAGAGAATTGCTGGGAGAGAAAGAAGTGAAATGGGAGAATCTACTAGAATGAGAAGTAATAGAGAAAATCAAATTCAACCACCAATTCAACAAACACTAGTTCAAGGGAGGAATACAGATTATGATAGGGTGAGTATACACACTTGGCAATCAAATTCGGCAGAAGAAGTAGAAGAAGAGCAACAAAACAGAAATTATAGACAGGAAGAGAGAAATCAAGAAGCAGATGAAGGAATAATTCATGGAGATGAGGAAATTGGAGCGTTAGAAACTTTGAGACGAAGAATACATGAAGAAAGAAGAGCTGAGGCAGAAGAACGTGCAAATATAACAAGGCAAAATCACGAATTAAGGATGGAGAATATAAGACTACAGAATAGAAGATCGAGAAGTATTACAAAATCATATTCAAGATCGACTAGAAGAGAAATGAGGAGAAACTCACCCACAATCAATGTTGGAAACAATATTCAAGAAGAAATATCAAATCCTAATGAAGAATATCGCGAAAAATAGAGAAAGAGCTGATGATCGTTACGTTCCACAAAATGAAACATTTATGATGGGCAAAATGGTGGAAATCAAGAGAACGGACAACGTCAGGGACGAAATGACCAAGATGGCGAAGGAAATCGGGAGGAAGGAAGAATAATTTTACATGAAAGAGAAAATCAAAGAAATCAACAGACAATTGAAGAAGAAATTGAAAGACATTATGCTGAACAAGCACGTTTAATCTGCGAGCGTGAAAGATTGAGAGCGGAAATGGAAGAAAAAGAGCTTCAGGAGACAATTCGCCAGAATAATTAAGACAATCGAGAAAGAAGGTGTACACAAAACCGGAATAACAGTAATCTCAATGAGGAGTATGATAGAGTACAGAGAATGGCTGAAAGACAGCGAATGAAATTGATAAGAAATGAACAAAATCATGGAGGGGAAAATGAAAGGCATCATCATATGCGAATTCAAGATAGAGATGAGGAAGAGAATCGCAGAAGAAGACGAGATGAGGATAATGAAGAAGAAATGCAAAATTTCGCGAGAGAAGATAGATATGAACGCAGAAGAAGAGAGGCGAAATTAAAAAGGCAAATGGATCAAGATTCAGGTGTAAATAAACAAATCTTGAAAGAATTAGAAGAAATGAGAGGAATGCTAAATAATAGAGATGAAGTAGGCAGAAGACAATTGGATGAAGCAATAGAAGAAGCTGCGAAAACTCCATTTACAAGGGAAGTACAATTAGGAGGAATACCACCGAAATGCAATTTGCCCGCATTAACCAGCATTTTTGATGGAACAACTTGTGCAATTCAACACATTAAAGCCTATGTGAGGTGCATGTTACAATGTGAAAATCATGATGTCGTATTTTGCAAATATTTCGCATCCAGCTTAACAGGAGAGGCATTAAAATGGTTTGAAGGTCTACCAAAGAACACAATAACATCCTTCAATCATTTGCAGAATACATTCTTGGGGGCATATATAAGTAATAATTCCTCGCGACCTGGTATAGAAGATGTGTTTGGATTAAAACAAAGGATTGGCGAAAGTTTGAAGCACCTGACTAAAAGATGGAGAACTATGTGTAGAGAAATGGCTGGCCGTGTAGATGAGAGATATCTTATATTATCATTTATCAATGCTATGTTTGCAACAAACCTATTGTATGTCCAAATTTTCAGAGTCAAGAATACGATCACAATGACTGAATTGCGAGAACTTCAAGAAGAATACATTGCTCTAGAGGAAATGCAAAATGAAATGGAATCATATCCAGTTGCGAACACCAGCTCACAAACAACGAATGCAAGCTTATTACCCAAGCTAATAAGCACAGTAGCGAATACTTCGCAAGTACAACAAGAGAAGGTGATGAGTAACAATCAACAGAAACTGGTGGCTATGGGAAGCCGAGATCAAGAAGAGTATGAAAGAGAAACAAATTTCTACAATCGTGGTGGAAATAATAAGATTCAAATACTAGATCAACCACAAGAAACTTATGGAGGTCAAAGACAATACTATAATAGAGGACAAGGAGGTCACAAAGTAGTGTGGGAAGAAATCAAGATGCCACCTCTAAATGCAAGTGTGGAGAAGATATGAGAATCTATAATCTTGATGGAAAATATACCAACACCATGGAACATGGGAACGGAACCACCTCCAAACCACAGAAGCCATGAGTTTTGTTCTTATCATCATTTTCATGGACATACAACAAATGATTGCAGAAATGTAAAAATAATTATTTTGAGAATGATAGATCAAGGAAAACTAAACGACTTTCTGGTAGGGCATCCACAATCTCAACCACTGCCACCACCACCAGAGCATCACAAAGTGAATACGATGAAAAAGAAGGAAACATTCTTCATAGAAGTTGGTGCAAAAGAAAAAAATCTATTTTGTCACTCTATAGTACATTCATATAAGACAATTGAAGATTGTCATGATAATGTTTTGAGTAGAGTGTTCGCAAGAGATAATGATGGAAGAGAAATTATGAATATTGCGAAAATCTCGCCACTAGAGGAATGGCAGAAACAGATCATTTCTTTTACCGCAGAAGAAATTCCCGAAGGAGAAGAGGTGCATGACAATCCATTGGTAGTAAAATTAGAAATTAATCCAAAACCGAAAGAAGATGAGGATGATGAAGCTGAAGATTCATGGGCAATTAATAGAATTCTAATCGATACTGGAAGCTCTGTGAACATCTTATTTTATCATACTTATAAAACCATGGGTGGAGAGAGATGATGATCTTATACCATCAACATATAAGATATATGGTTTTAATGGTACTGCTAACAAGCCTAAAGGGGAGGTTACTATGCGAATTCCATTGAAGGGAATATCTTCTGAAATCTTATTCTGTGTCGTTGATGTAGAATCACCCTACAATGCGTTAATTGGTCGACCTTGGCTACATGGGATTCTAGGTGTAGCTTCAACTTTCCACCAGTGCATCAAATTCCCTCACCCCAGTGGTGTAGGAATCATAAAGGGAGATTGGGTTGAAGGAAAGAGGTGTTACGAAACTGAGATAGAATCTTGCGAAGGAAGAGCAAACAAGAAGGAAAACTGGCGACACAAAATCAAAGATACACAAGAAGTGAGAGGTTGATGGTGGATGCAATCGAAAGGAAAGGAGAAGAGATGTTGCGAAACTAATGCTAGCTCAGAATAAAAATGATGAACATACCACTACCAAGGAAGCAGTAGCAGAAAATAATAAAAAGCAGAGGATGACAAAGGTAATAAAAACAGAAATGTATGAATGATTAAGTTGTTGCGATACTCTCGCAATAAAAAATTCTCAAAAATACATTTGATTGAATGGCAAAATTGAGATTGCGAAATTCAGATACAATATGATGATTTGCGAGACTCTCGCAGAGATAATGAATTTTACAGAAATAATCAGAGAAAAATGACAAAAAGAAAGGGCAAACCTTTATGGCGTACACCCTAGTTCGCGAATGCAATTTCGCAAGAGGAAAATGTAAGACCTAAAGTACGTCATATAAGGGGGTACCTGTTGCATGGCTCAGGGAAAGGATACACCGCCACCGGAATCTGAGTCATGGAGATTTGGGGTCAATAAAGCCCATCCAGGAGAGGCACCTTGGATTATCAGCTTAAGCATATGATTTAAGTTGGGCGACTAAGGTAATAAGGACTCTCCCAAGGAGTGCAGATCTGATCAAGGAGCCGAGGTACACGGTTGAGCCAAGAGTGCCAGGGACGTTTGAAGCGTACTTTGCCATTCTTGACAAGTCTTGTCTTATACTGCACTCGGCCTCAAGAAAACCCCACTTAGGGTGCAGTCTCGTAACCATAAGCCCTACAGGTAAAAGGGATAAGAGGCTGCGAAAACAACTGGTTGTTGTTAAGAATGGATGGGAGGAGCTAACCTTGTATGGTAGAAGTATGCCTCCTTGAAGGGGCAACCAGGGGGGAGATAAGGGCGGCACCCTCCATTACGGAGCTGATAAGTGTCTTAAGACGCAAATGTCATGAGGCTTTTTATTCGCAAGGATATTAAGGCTTGTCATATTTGTGCAACAATCCTGAAGAGGCAATAATACAAAAGAAGACGAGATCAATGGGTTTTCGCATGAAAGTGCGAAGACGTCCTGCGATTTCGTCGAAAGACTGCAATGTCATGGGGATTCATTTTCGCAAGAATATTTAGGCTTGTCATATTGGCGCAACATTCCTGAAGAGGCCATAATACAAAAGAAAAAGTTAAGGCAAGATCAATGGTTTTTTGCATGAAAGTGCAAGGACGTCCTGCGATTTTGTCGCAACGACAAGAGGTGGCATAATAAGACCTTTAATTAGGAAGGCAAAATAAGACCACACAGGAATGAGATTTTGAAAAGAATCAAAATTCACTTCCCATAAGATTGCGAAGTTACACATAAAATAAGAAAATTTTTATGAAATCTCTCATTTGGATTCAAATAACAGAGGCAAGTATGGGAATATATGAAATTAGAAAATGTTATTTGTCTCCATATGATAGATTTACTCAAAGATTCAAGAATTAACGATTATATTGATTAAATGTATTGCAAAGAAGAATTGTTTTAATGAATGCAGGTCAAAATGAAAGAAACACAAATATACAGAAAGAAGAAATAAATGTACAAGTATTACAAAGAATCAAAGAAAGAAATAAAGACTACTTCTTAGTTGATCCTTCATTGTCTTCATCAGACTTGTTCCCTTCTTCGTCTGCGTCAGAATCTTCATCACCATCAGAACCTCCATCACTATCAGATTCTTTATCGTCATCTTCGCTATCAGAGATAATCAAACTGGGAGTATTCTGTGGGATTTCTTCCAAGAGACAAGGATAATCAGAATGTGGGATATTATGATCGTCACAAACCATTTGGATAGTTTGATTGCAAAAATGCATAACATCATTCTTAAAATTCGCAGCAGTGATCTTGATTTGATTCTTTAATCTAGAATACTTGTCGTTGCGAGAAGAAAGATTCTTTGCGAGTTCCTTCTTTTCAGCTTCGAGTTCTTCAATCTTTTCACGATATCTATTTTCAGAATCTGCGAGCAAAAGACAATCAATTATTAACTTGATGAAAATTCATAAGAAGCAAAAGATTAGTAAAAAAGAGCATTTAGTAACCTTCTCTGTCAGAAATCATATCTCTAATAAAGGCTGTATGCTCAACTTGGAGACTAACATTTACACCTAAATCTTTTCTAGCATCATCTAAGATTTTCGCAGCCCAAACAAATTCATCCTCACTACCTATAAGAAGACGAGAACGAATTTGATTTTCCCTTTCGCAGAGTTCGATGTTCTTGCGGTTAGCTTCATCTCGTTCAAGTTGAACTTCAAGAAGAGCCTCTTGGAATTTCGCCAAAGCCTTGGCACCTTGATCAGAGATGCGATCCTTATCATCTATGAGACCGCTAATTTTGGTTCTTAACTCATTGGTTTTCTCTTTAGAATCAAGAAGGAGACGCTTAAATCGGTTGGCTAAGCCTAAACTAGATCTATGGTCAATTTCTAAGAGGCAAAATTTAGATCTAAGCTCATTTATAGAAAGAGATGAAATTCTATCATTTGAGAAGCTATTTAAGGAATTGTTAAGACACTGAAGAAGGGTATCATCATCCAAGGCATTAGGAAATGAACGAAGAAGGGTAGCTTCATCAGAAAGACCATAAATGTCTGCAAAAAGGATCATTTAAATAAGATAAAACAACAGGATGAATGAATGAAGGGAAAAGAGAAAAGTAACATACCGTAAAGCTGATTATTAGCTTGCTGAAGGCTAGAGATTTTGTTCTTATACGAAGAAGAATCAATTTCTAATTGTCTATTTTTCTCGCGAAGAATTTTAACTTCAGCTTCCAATTCTTCATTCTTTGTGCAAAATTGAAGATTCTTCTTTTCAAGATTTTCGCGTCTTCTCTCTAGGTCTGAGGCAACAACAAACGAAGCTTTTCCAGCCTGCGAGAGAATATAAAAAATATTAATATATAAGGAAATTTTGAGTTATGACAATAAAGAGATAAAGGGATAAAAATATACCAGACTATTGAGGGAATGCAAGAAGTCAGGAGTCACTGATCTAGAAACTCCACGAAGAGAACTATCACCATCCAGTAAAGGGACATGGCAAAGTGTAGCGAGAGCCTTGCAGGTGTTGGCGAATTTTCTATCTCCTATTCCTTGCAGAGAATCAGAAAACAGGCCAGAGAGCTTAGCCATAGAAGATTCAGGTGGAAAATCTTCACTTGCGACAAGATCATCGTTGTCCTCATCATCCTTGTCACTTTCAAAATTTTCTTGAGGAGGAATATTTGAAGGAGAAGAAGAACGTACTTTCCTTTTCTTTGAAGGAGGGGCAGTTGATTTTTATCTGCGAAGAACACCTTTACCTTTATCACCAGTCTTCGCAACATCAACAAGCTCTTCTACTTCAGCAATAATCTTCATACACAGATGGAAATAAGAAATGGAAGCAACAGTATACAGTTTAAAATCATAAGAGAAAATTTCTTACCTCATCTGTGTATGAGCGAAGAGCTAACAGAGTACTAGCTTTCCCAGTCATGTTATAACTATCTTTCAGTTTTTGGATCTGCGGAATGTCGCAAGAGTTAGCGAACAAAATAATAAAAATCAATAAAGAAATATAAAGTGAGTTAAATGGTAAGAAACATACCTCTTTCTCCTTCTTGGGCCAAGAGAAAACCCAAGGTTGATAAGCAGCGAGATTCGCAGGAAGAACATTTGACCCAACAATGTAGGGTCCTTTTAGCATTAAAGGAAAAACACACCATTTATCATCTTTGGATTGGCGAGGAGTTGTATTTTTACCAGAATTTCAGTCAATATCTTGCATGAGAATTTTTGCTTCATCAATGTTATCTTTCCTTTTTAAGCGAATACCCCAACGAGTATTCTCTTTCTTCATTGAGATAAGTTCATAGTTCTCAAAGAAACTCGCTACTGTGTATTTTTCAGCAATTATCTCTAGGTTTGCGAATTTAGGATTCCTAAGTTCTTTGGAATACATAGATCCTCTACCAGCACCACGGTTAGCGAACTCTAGCATCAGACGGATGCAATCCCTACTCAGTTGGAAGATAGCTCGCGAAAATCCCGAGTGAGCGAAAATTTCATAAAATAAAGGAAGATCTGGGTTATAAAGAGGAATAGGGACCTGCGAGAATCTGACCTAGCAAATTATGATTGATTGATCATCACAATACTGATCAGAGAAAAGTTTGACAGAAAGAATTGATTTGGCATTTTCACCAGGAATGGTGGAGAGTGTGAAACTTTTATCAGCAAGATCTTTTTGGACATCTTTTAAACTCTTCTCATGTCTGTGACCACTTGGATCCATATTTTAATATATAGTATGGGAATGAATAAAAAGTAAGAGGATTGAAGGGGGGAAAAATTACAGCAGCAAAACTTACAGAAGAATAACAGAGTTGCAGAGATGAGAGAATAAAAATAGAAGAGAAAGTAAAAAGAAAAGTGGAAAGAAGAGTAAGAAGAGTATATAAAGGAGATTTTTTTTACTCGAAGAAATAAACACCATTAAGACGAAAAGACGTGAGCGGTTGAAAAGCAGCGGTTACAGAAGACGTGTCAAGAAACAAATAGAAGAAAGAATACGTGTGATAAATGCAGAATATGAAAAGATGAACAACTGCGACATTTCTCACATCATTCTCTACTTTGCAGAGAAGATATGAGAAGAGGAAAGATGTAGGATCAGAATCTCGCAACGAAAATATTTCAGCGAAATTATCAACGACACAATACAACAGCGTCGCAGAACAATTTCAGGAAGAATATAATAAATGACGTCAGCTAAGATCACGAGAAAGATGTGATAGTCCTGCGAAAATTAGAGAGCTTGCGAAATTAATATTTGTAAAGTTGCGAGTTGATTAATAATGAAATCATATGAGGGGTGTAGTGTAGGATTTCCTGCAACTACAATTAGTACGGAAAATGGGTCATTTGTCCAAATATTTTTAAATCACGGTTCAAATGGACGAGTAAAAAATAGTTTGGGTGAAATGGCCAAAAAAACAATAGTAAGGATAGCTTAAATTTAAAAAATAGCAAAGATGAAACTGGATGCATCCTGTGTAAATTAAAAATAAGAAAAAATATTTGAAAATGGGCACGATGAAACTGGTTACATCCTGCCTATTTTTACATTTTTGTCCATATAAACAGTATCAAAATCTAACTGTCCATTTCACCCAGGAATTGTTGATTTTGGTCTTTTTAACCAATTTTGTGAAATTAATATGGGTGAAATGAACACCAAAAAATAGGAAGGATGAAACTGAATTTATCCCGACTTAAACTTAAAAAATAGCAAGGATGAAACTGGATGCATCCTGATGTAAACTAAAAATAAAAAAAAATATTTGAGAATGGGTAGGATGAAACTGTTTACATCCTTGCTATTTTTACATTTTTGTCCATTTAAACAGTATCAAAATCTAAATGTCATTTTCATCCAGAAATTATTGATTTTAGTCTTTTTAATCAATTTTGTGAATTCTTTTTGGTTGTGGACGATTTCACAATCTTATGCCTCAAACCTGGTACCAATTAAAATTCCAACCTACAAATGGGCTTTTGTGTGTCCTGGCACATTGGGTATCCATTTCTATTGTATCAATGATCAACTGAGGTATCCAATTAAGCTCCACATACGGTAACTGCCGGTTGGATTGATAATTCTGGTAGGTGCTAATTCGAGGGGTTAGCCCATGTTTTAGGTTGCAGTTTAGTTCAGGAAGACATGGAAGAATCCGTTGTTGTGGATGTGTACCAAGATTAGGAGGTGTTCTCGAAAGTAACAAGGGTTTGAACTCAATTGAGACCGGGAAATCAGTGTAGACATATGGATCACATCTCATATTAGAACGAACTAAAAGAAGAGAAGAGGATGAAGTGCCACTAGAGGTACAACGTTGTTTACTTAGCAATTAATCCTAGAATATTAGGTTCAATAAATCCCAAGTTTTACAAGTTCATCAATAGCCGGACTAAATCAAGTGAAGGTTATCCGTTAACTAAGACGCATGGGTGAATGGATGACAAATTAATGATGCATATGTGAAGGATCTTAATTAGTCATCTCAAAGGATAATTGGACAGTTGGAGCCCAACTATCTGCTAACTTGCATCCTCCAAGAACGTGAGTTGCTTCAAGTAAGTCCGGTTCTAGGTATTGGCGAGTTTGTGCCATCTATCCCAGGTTTGACGGTCACCATGACGAAGCTCGAGCAAAAATCTATGATGGAGAAGGAGTTGGAGCCCGGGTTTGATGGTAAGAAGATGACGGATCTCGAGGAAATAAAGAAAATAAAATCTCCTCTTGAAGCACGACCATAGGCCTACCTAGATTTGATTATGGTTAAATATAACCAAATAAAGACATATATCGTTTCTTTCATCTACATATTTAATATTTAATGTATTCACCCCGCAAGACCATATCAAAAATGCATAGCTGCGGGGTGAGGCGAAGCCTCATGCTCACCAAATCAGTAATACACCGTCACGGGGCAGGGCGAAGTCCCGCACTCACTAAATTGAAAGAAAGAAAAAATGTCTGGTACGTCGCAAATAAAAAACATATGCACCCACAACACTGAATAAAAAATGCATCGCCACAAGGAAAATTAAAGACCAACGCCCACCAAATCAAAAATGAATCACCACTGGGCGGGGCGAATTCCCGCGCAAACTAAATAAAAAACACAACGCCATGGGGTGGGGCGAAGCCCCGCGCATCTCAAGTTAGAAAGAAAAAAGTGCCCAGTGCATAGCACGGGCACAAATCTAGTTTTGTTTTATTGCTTATAAAGAATATTACATTAACTAGAAGTTGGAAGCCAAACAAGTTAAGTTCCAACAACGTATTACTACATGAATCAAACAGGTTGCCGTGCTAGCCTATCAGCGAGCCTTATGGGTAACCTAGCCAAGGGAGCCGAAGCGGATGAGGATGAGATTGTGTCACAAGGGGGCAAGCTAACTCTACCTTCCATGTTAATTCCTACAATATTACGCCATTGGGGGCGGAACCTGTGACCTCTTGGAGCACATAAAACTTTGGGAAACGGAGATGACCAGCTAAGATAGGTGCCCGTTTTTTTAACAAAATATATCAGAGGAAGCTACTTTTACTATTATTTTTTTTTGAAGCAACTACTTTTACTAGCTCTTTCCCCTCTTATCGCTTTTTTTGTGCACTTCGCGTTTTTATTTCACTTTATAACCCTTGTTGTTGAGTTCGAAGCAGGGTAGGTTGTATTGTTCTTATAAAATCTATATCGACCAGTTCTACCCTTAACACATCTCCATTATTGGGGATATCATCATTCATTTTTGAGAAGTACCCGTGAACTATTATGTTAATGGACAATTTGGTGCGCAGGTGGATCTACCCTCTTGTGTTGAACTAGAGTTACTAACACTTACCAAACTATAGTTGAACTGGATAGTTAAGAGACAAATTATATATTAATCATTACAGGTTCTACATATAAGTGAAGAGTTTCTTTCCGGATTAAAACAAATTACATCCACGGAAATGTCGAGAAGGCTTAGGCACAAGGCAACAACAAGAAAGGAAAAAGAACATAAAATCCAAGAAAAGCACGCTCAAGCTCAAAACTGAGTAGCTCAAGAGCAACACTACATGAGTCCAACGCATAAACTTGTGCACCCCATCATCTACCAAATTAAAGTGATCGGGCTGCACATTGATCATGAAATCAAGCCAACCGGGGATTAAGAACATGACCCATGAACAAAACCACCCCATTAGCATTGTCTCTTATAATAAACATGAATGGATGATCAGCAATGAAGTCTATAGGTTCTGATACGTTTAATGACAATAGCATACAAACAATAGCAGTTGCGGCAGCAGCTTCAGTTCCTTCTTCATCAACCTCAACAAAGCACTTGTGATAAACTCCGGAAACAGCAAGGTTAATACTGGATCCATCTTCGGATTTTGGACTAGTGCGCATCACCATCTCAGTCAGCTCTGCTCGACGAGAATCAAAAATCAAATCTAGATCCATGTTTTCTTTAAAAACTCTCGTCACGTCGAACCCAAATGATATCTTAAATTTAGGAATTTTAAGATGTCTGACTTCAACACGTCTAGTTGGGAGATGACGGTCTATGAAACCCGAATCCGAACTAACTTGCTCAATCATATTGCCTAGTCCATCTCGTCTGTCAGGTAAAAATATGTACATAGCAAAGTTGTCTTGTTGATCATTTGGCTGGTTACTTACATTGATAGAATTGAATTGTTTGTATGGGAGTTGAAGTACTTTGAATCCGGGATAACAAGAAACAAAATGATCTTCGTAGCTGTCGGTCATGAAAGGGACCGTAACCGGTGACGAGGTTTCATCTTTGAGTGGATTGTTTTTGATGGATCAAATTTTTGTTCCCAAGATCCTTTGAAGTAGAGTGCGTTCACCAGTACAAGCATTGAGTTTTCGTTGATTGCATCATCAGGGATGAGATCTTGAATGAGTCCATTTGTCTCCTTTTCAACCCATTTGTTCACCTTCTCTGTAACTTCTTTTGCCTGCTTAACATTTCGGGTTTGATTGATTAGCAATACAGAAGAAGATCCTTCAGTTAATTACTCAGTTTATATTAGAAATTAAGTCTTACCTTATTTTTGAAATCCACAGCCTCAGCATCAGCTCCATAGATTGAATTAGCAACTTCTTTGAAAGCAGGTTTTAGAGTACATGAATTATCCACCCAAACACCGTTGACAAAAGACAATTTGGTTCCTCCATCACTTCCACTGCAGACACGGGCTTGATCTACAGATTTAATCAGGCGAGAACTTACCGAATTGAGATGATCGAGGCTGTCAGACTTGAGGAACTCCAATAACTGTTTTAAGGTTGCACCGTTTGATCCAGAAGTCAATAAACCAAGACTAACATAAATCGAAAAGGGTGAAAATACAAAATTCTGATCTTTTGCTTCGTTTAGCCAGACGTGGTTGACGAGCTGAAGACATGAATCCATTTGGACGCTTAGCGGTAACCTAGAATTGAAATCCACGACTACGAGTATATACTAGCTAAGACTAAAAGAGATAGAAAACAAAGAGTATATAGGCTAATCTATAGCCTATAGGTGGATTTTATAATTTTAGAAAAAAGACTTTGGTGGATTATCAAATGAGATACCTTTAAAGTGATGACGGACTCGGGTCACAGCTCACTGTTGCCATACTCCCTATTCTCTCTCCACGTCTCTCCAAGACAGTTGACTACTAATTGTGAAGTGTCCCGATTTTGTTATTTTTATTTATTACCAATCGAAATATCATTCAATTGGAAACTTCCGTCTCACAGCTTACGTTTACAGTGAGCTGGAATGATTTGCTGGGCTTACATGACAAATGAAATAAGATGAGATCCTCCTTCAATGAAAAAGTTAAAATCATTTTTTTTGTGAAATTCTAACGGGAGTAGTCAAATGATTTCAAGTGACTTCTAGGGAGTTCCCAAATCTACTATTAGTTCATAGTGATTTTTGCAGAGTCTCCTAATGTCTTTTGTTATTGGGTAGAATTTTTTTTTAAGTAATTTAAATTCTCTGAAACTCCATGTTATTGGATTAAGATTTCATAAGAGCCACTCCAACACTCCTGTTATTCAAAAGAGAATTGAAAGTCATTGATTTGTTATTTTTAGAGATTTGAAGAGACTTTTTTTTTAGAAAATATGCATGATAGAAATCTCTCCCTAAGAGGTAATATTTTGGGAGACTTGAAAATTTGGGAAATATTTGTTTTTGTGAGTTGTGAATTTTTTTCTCTTTTCTTGTTTTAGCTGAAGACGAAAAAGCGGGCCATTTACAACGAAAAAATGCTAATTAGTGGAGAGATAGCATAGATAATAAAATATGGGACGAGTTGAAAACTTAAGCATAAGGCAATAGTGAGATTTATTTTGACAATGAATTCATATTTTACTAGGTATTTGTGGTACTTTTATTAACATTTTTTTATCGATCAAAAAGAATAGAAAAAGCTAAAATAAAGCTGCAAACAACAACAAAGACCACTGCCTATTGAAGAAACGGTAAAGACCGCTGCATAACATGCTCGTCGACATCTTCTATAACTGGATCAACGTGATTTTTTGCAAGATCGCTAACCATTTCTTCACGATTAGCTTTTAGAGGTGGGAATTCTAAGTCCCATGAAGAATCAAACTCCACTAGTTTATTTGCCGATACTTTGTTAGCAACTTTAGATTTACGTGTTTTTTCTTTTTTAAACTTGAGAGAGTTCCCATACCTGTACCATTGGGTTTCATACCCAATTTCATACCAATTCCTACAATTGGCTTTGATGAAGACGGCTTTGCGATGCTAACCTTTGGATCTTCAGAAACTAGCTGGGAAATTCCTACCTCTCGTTCATCTTCTCCGACTCCATGAAACCTGTTATGGGATTCAATATCATGTGGAATGGCGGGATCATAGGATGAGGTGCTTGCACTTTCAACATTCTTTTTGCATACGCCTTTCTTTTTTTTATAACAAGAAACAAAATGATTGTATGGGAGTTTAAGTACTTTGAAACCGGGATAACAAGAAACAAAATGATTTCTTTGTTGTCCGTCATGAAAGGGACCATAACCGATGAAGAGATTTTATAGCTGAGATAAAAGTTAGAGTGAATTGTTTTTGATGGATCAAATTTTTTCTTCCAAGATCCTTTGAAGTAGAGTGCATTTACAAGTACAAGGGATGTATCTTCTCTGATCGCATCACCAGGGATGAGATTTTGAATGAGTCCATTTGTTTCATTTTCAACCCATTTATTCACCATATCCGTAATTTCTTTGGCCTGCATAAAAAGACGAAACTAATTGCTCATTTTCATAGAAAAACAAACAACATTTCCATGACGCGCTAGTATTTGCTTAAACAAAGATATGAGATGTTGGAAGCCATTGCTTAGAAACCGGTATGAAAACTATTGAAAATGTGGATGAATAAATTTTTGGTGTTATTATGTCACCTTATTTTGGAAATCCACGGCCTCAGCTCCTGCCCTATAGACCGAACTAGCAACTTCCTTGAAAGAAGGTTTTGAAGAGCAAGTGTTCTCCACCCAAACACCATTGGCAATCGATATTTTGGGTCCTCCATCAATCCGGGATTGATCAAAAGAATCAATCAGTTGAGAACTAACTGAATTAAGATGATCAAGGCTATCAGACTTGAGGAATGCCAACAACTGTTTTAAGGTTGCACCCTGCGATCCAAAAGTTAGTAAACCAAGAGCAACATAAATTGAAAATGGAGAAAATGCAAACTTTTGTTTTTTCGCTTCATTTTTCCAGACGTGCTTGACCAGTGGTAGACACGAATCCATTTGGACACTTAAAGGTAACCTGGAGTTTGGTTTTGAGGATCTAGGAAACCTGGATTTGAAGAAATTCATGAACATATTTTTGATATCAAGGAACAATAAAGAGCTTTAGAATTTGAAGTTATCAGCTTACATATATGTTGGGCATATTATCTATCACAACACCAATATTTATTCCCTTGTAATTAGCTTTTAAATATTGGATATCTTAAATGTTTGAATATATTTCTTCAAACATCGTCCTCTCCTTGATGACTTGTGCCGAAATAAATTGCCTCACTAAAACTTTGACAAGGAAATCCCCAGTGGGATAAAATCTTGGTACAACTCTTCACATGTAGTACTTCACATGTTATCTTGTACTGTACATGTAGTTCATCACATGCAATACGGTTTTCAAAGACCGGAGAGCCTAAGTTAATTGTCTCGTTAATACTTCGCCAGGAAAACCCAGAGGGATAAAACCTGAACTAAAGAAAAGGAGTACAATATTAAGCAAACTTAGAACATAGTTGGACTTGAATATGTTGCCTCATTAAAACCTTTACAAGGAAAACTCAGTGGGATAAAACCTTGATGAAGGGAAAAGAGTACAACGTGACAGATGCAAGTAAAGGTGATCTGTCGCAGATGATCACTTTGCTCCGTGGAAGTTGACTAGTTGCTTCACAACTCTTAAGGCAGAAAATCCTCGTAGGAAAGACAGTAGGAAAAAACTGCCTTATACTTTTTGACTTCTAACATAGCCCTACGATAACCATCCATAGTGTACGCTTGCGCAGCTCTCATAAATGCCTTAGCAGCGGCGAAGTTGTGGTACCACCTGATGATATCCCCTGCATTGTGAAAAAATGACAACTGAATATGCCCTCAATATTATATGTAAATTACATCGGCAAAGATAACTAGGAGTTGTCCCGCGCTACATAGCTCAAGGGTTAAACTTTAAAGGAGATGAGTTTCTAACAAATGTAACACGACTATAAAGTGTTGTTGTAGCCTATAAATAAGCATTTCTATCATCAGTTGTAACATGAGCAAGAAAATTAATAACAGTGATTTTATAGTTCAAGAGAGTCTTGCTTCACCAACACTACTAGAGAGACAGGAGCTCTGTATGAGCAACACTAAACCAGCTCATACATCTCTAGAAATTGTTCTATCAAAAATGAGTGTTCATCAAACACCAAAAATTCAACATAGTATCATCAAAATATTAAAAATTCAACACAGTTACAGTATGAGAGAAGTACCCTAGCATGTACAAACATGCTAGTTTGTTATTGATATGTACAGCCATATCAGATGTTTGCTTAAATTCCTCTTTAAAATCCGAACAGCCAAAATCAAACAATGGCATAATTTTGTAATCAAAATTCGAATCTAACAATAAGAAATTGCATATTAAACCCATGAAATCAAAATCAAAATTTCTATCTAGTTTAACATTATCATCAAAGATGAAATTGAACGCAAAAAGAAAACATCAAAGATGCATAAACATATAAATACCCTAACAACCAAAATCAAACAGTGGCATAATTTCGTAATCAAAATTTTAATCTAACACTAAGAAACTGCCTATTAAACCCTCTTTCAAACCTATTTCTTGAAATCAAAATCAAAATTTCTATCCAGTTTAACGTTATCATCAAAGATGAAATTGAACCCAAAAAAATAACATAAAAGATGCATAAACATATAAAACATCAAAACCCTAGCCTAATTTTCAATCTATATCCAGACGTGGAAGTCAAAATGGGGAAAAAGATTAGAAATCCAATTTCTAGGGTTTACATCAAGATTTTAGGAAGACTGATTTTTCATACCTGAGATTACAGATCAGTGGAACTTATAATTAAATGAACTTATAGATGAGTTTAGACTTCGATTTCTTTGCGTTTTGGCTCTCTTGTTCAGTCTTAGAGAAAAACTCTGGTATCTCTATTGAAGACATTGTATGATGATTGAAACTGACAAGAGGACAAGGTGAACATGACCAGAAAAGGAAATAACAAGAACCAGAAGAAGAACATGAATAGGAACAGGAAGAAGAAGAAGAAGATGGGTGTGGTGTATGTTCTGTGGAACAAGAAAAATTAGCTCTTTGGAGAGCTGGTTTTTGAAGAAATAGAAATGAAGAGTACGACGAGAAATAAAAGATTTGAGTAACAACATCTAGACATCGAGGCTGATTAATGATAACTATTTCACCAATGATTGTATAATTTTTTGATAATCACGTTTAGCAAACGTATAATGAGATCCAAATATGCAGTGTCAGGAGTCCACAAAAGTTGATGTCGGGACTCTGATAGCTATCCCTTATGCCTATCCTCTCGACATTTATACGGTGTTTGGATGTGCTATCCCAACACCCACGTAAGCCACAGTCAAATAATAACCAGTAACTGTAAAAGAATATAATAATAAAAAAATCAGAAGTTGGATACGGACAGGGAAAAACATGTCATAAAATAAAAAGGTAAGGGCAAAAACGTCCAAATGCCAAAATACATTTAGTTTTGGTCACGTTCGCCAACAGAAGATAGATTTCACCCTATTATTGAAATCAAACATAGTTTCGATCAAACACCCGATTAAATGAACATCAATAAAATCAGTGTCAAAGAAGAATAAAATCAAGAGGTTAACAGAGGATTAAGAACATATCCGGTGAACAATACCACTCCAGTATAGCTGTCTTCGATCATAAACATGAATGGATGATCTGCAACAAAATCCACAGTAGGAGGTGAATAAACTGGACCACAAGATCCAAAAGTAGCACAAATAACAGCAGTAGAAGCAGCAGCTTCAGTTCGTTCTTCGTCAACTTCAACAAAACACTTGTGAATAACAGATTTAACTAAACAATCTGAGTTTTCCATTCCAGTCAATTCAGCTTGGAAACCGAAAGGCAACACTAACCCCATTTCTTGGAGAACTGTTTTCGCGTCAAAATCAAACGTTATCTTAAACTTTGGAATCTTGAACTGTCCTGTTCGTACCGATGGTGGATCTTCTAAAACACATTGATTCAAAAAGCTAGCTGAATCAGTAGTTGCCTTTTGTACCAAGTCGCCAAGTCCATCGCGTCTATCAGGTAAAATTATATACATAGAAATCTTGGTCTTTGCTTGTGCTTGCACTTGGTATGGGAGTTTGAGAACTTTGAAGCCATTGTGACATGATATATATTGGTATCTCTCTCTGCTGTGCATAAATGGGATTTGAAAACAAGAACGTCCATCAAGTGAATAGAATTCTGAGTTCCTGGTTAAGTCTTTATCAAACTGACCTGGACACCATGATCCTTTGAAATAGAGTGCATTCACCAATATAATCTTTGTGCTACTGTCGACTAATCCTTCCGGAATCAGATCTTTGATTAATCCGTTGGTTTTCTGTTCCACCCATTTGTTCACCTCCAGTCTCGCTTCATTAGCCTTCACAAACAGAAAACCAAATACATGGTCGGTAATTTATACTAATTGAAAATATATACTGTGTCGAATCTTTACAATTACGAAAGACAGAAATTTACCTTAAATATGAAATCCATAGCTTCAACGACTGCTTGAACTCGCCAACTCTCTGTATCTTGGATTTAGGACACAAGATTGCTCGACCCAAACACTATTAACACAAGACAATTTGAATCCTTGACTATTGCTGCATGTCTGGGTCTCATTCAATGATTTGGTAACTTCAGAACAAAACGCATTAAGATCATCAAGATTTTCAGATTTTAAAAACCTTAATAACTGGTTTAGTGTTTCACCTTTTGCTCCAAAAGTTAATAATCCTAGAGCAGAATAGATTGACAACGGGGAATACACTAAATTCTTTCCCTTAGCCTCTTCTGAACTAACTTTCTTCATTATTTCCATTGATGATAAATCTTTCTTCGACTGACTCGAGTAATTATACTTGGAATCCAGAGAAGAAAGAAAAGAGAGGAATGGTGATTCTGAATCTCATGGAGGGGTTTATATAGATTTTGGAAATTCTATATGTAGGTTATACTCAGCGTAGCTTTAGTTTTAAGAGTTATATAATTGAACAAGAATTGAGAAACCGTGTAATATAGGATATCGGACTCATCGGAGTATAGAAACCAATACCATCCGGTGTTAGGAAACTGACTTTTTCCTATGTGTTTGACTACTTCGATCTTGTTTCTCGAGGTCGATACTGCAGATAGTGTGGCACCAAGCACAGTACAATAAATGGTGGCGTCAAATATGGATAAGTGGGAGTGGCAATTCTTGGTTGCTAACCTGTTCCAAAGCCTCTTTACAAAATCGCATAGTTTCAACCACGAGAAAAAAAAAATTGTCATTGCTAATTATTGGATCCGCCTCTGGGCGCAATTATTATGAAAAGTCAATGAGAAGAAACACAGCCAGTTTTGCTAGTGCACACAGTCATGACAGAGTGCCCATATACACTACAAAAAACTTTGGTGGTAGATGTCAATTTCTGTGGTGATTCACCACTTGTGAGTGCCATTCATGGATTCATAAGTCTCTTCTTGTGTTAACTCAGAGGTGATGGGGATGAATGACCAGCTGCCATGGGGATTATGATCATAAACATGCAAGGGTGAGCTGTTGCAGAATCCATAGGTAGTATGGAAACAAGCTCCAACTGTAGCTGATATGTAGTATTTTGGGTTCCTATTTCGACAGCTTTAACAAAACCCCTGGGTGGACTAAGAGAAATGAATTCTGTCTTTACTTTTTCCTCAACATTACATCTGATCACCATCCCCTGCAGCTTGAAAGGCAAATCTAGAACAACTATCAAAGTTTTAACATGTGGTACATCTTGAGAGGGGGTCACCAGAATCTTACTAGGATCCTAGTCAGATTCAGAAAATCCAGCTAAAAACTAGTCACACTTTTCGCGAACTGAATACTTGAATTCATTAGTCAAAACAAGTTGCTGCAAAAAGGATGGAGTGCAAAGAACCAGAAGGTTTCAATTTTCAACAAATTTAAGCATATAGAAGGCGAGAAAGGCACATAGCAGATTACACAATCAGAACTATCAATATGCAAAGAATCAGCTTGCCAAAAAACTGACATGTAGATCCACTCACCAGACTCGTATTACCAAGGCATACAAACAACATTCTATCAGACTCAAGTACTTCGCCTAACAGCTTCTGCACACTAATGTGTAGCTTTTTTGAACCCTAATATGTAGATAGCGACCCACCATTCTGTTTATCATTCTTCAAGAAAAGACTAAATTTACAAAATTAGTCCTTTTGAATTTCAAATGGCCAAATAATCAAAGGTATTCACACTTTAATGTTACAATGGTGGCATCACATACCTGACCGAGTTGATGAATTAAGATCCCACACACAACAGTCACCTATTTCGAAGAAAATCTTGTCCTGAGAATGGACGATACCCAACAACTGGAGCAACATCTTCATTGACAATCTTTCACTTCTCAGGAATGGAAATTGGTGAATGGAGAATGCATTAATTAGAATCACGTATGCTAAACTCTAGCTCTCCTTGGTGCAATGGGCATCTGTACCATGCTGAGAACAATGCTTGTAACCCATACTGCTTAAATAATCTCGGATCTCTTTGGCACTACTGTTACTGGCCTGAAGCAATCGTTCATCTTCTTCGTAGATTAGATACGGTGCTTCACCACCCTTTCTAGATAATATCTTCGATGCTCCTTTCAATACGTGGTACTCCCAGCCTTGAACATCAATCTTGATCAAATGCACACGAATTGAATCTGGGATAACTTCATTCAAAGGGAGGGACCTAACTTGAAGTTCAATTTCTTCATTCGACTTGAATGCCAGCTTTGCACCAACAGCAGAAACAGCACTGTTGTCTAGCCGACCGACCAACTGGTAAGATAAGCAACAAGAATGAGTAGTGAACATCAAAACTAGATCAAATTATTTCTGCATTCCTTCCACCAGCTAATTCAAATGCTTATATAAATTCAAAACACGTGCATAAAATTAGTGGATAATTGAATTGTGATACAGAGAGATGATAGGATAAACCAGTTGCATTGACTAGATGTGGTATGAAGATGGTGGTTACGCATATCTTGTGTCTCAGGTACTTGGTCCTAATTCAAATCTTAAATAGCAAAACTCAGAATACTGGCCAGCAATTAGATGTACTACTCCCAAAACTTAGCAACCTCGTCGTCTCAAGGTAGATCCGTAGATAATAATTATTTCATTAAAAGGAGAAATTGCATTATCAATCAGGGGAAAGGATCTAGGTCTCTTTGCTTCCAGCAAGTCTCCCCTATACTGCCTCATTTCACTTATCATTGAAATCAGAGATCCACTAAAGAAGTCTATCGACTCCGTCTTACTCGTGCACAACTATTTCCATATAGATCATGTCATTATTACCCAATGAACAGCAAGATAAATAAAAATAGAACCATAGATTATATCTTCCCACGCAATGTTATTATCCAACTCAAGGGCACTATATCCTAGTGAAGTTCTGGATTTTTGGTGTGTGTCTCTTATGGGTACACTCGAATCTTTTACAAGTACACACGAGCACGTAACAGTAAGTTCCAAAACCTAAGTGAAGGCATAAACTTGGTGGCTTCTAATCTCACATTGCATAATTTCATTAAGTGCTATATAAATTGTGTCCATTTGTTATTTCTTCCCTCTGGAAATTGGAAATTCATTCTTTTCGGCCATGAGCTAATTACAAGTCACAAAATTCAGTCCTAACAAGTAGTTGTTCGTAAGAAGATCTGAATCACCGAAACCCCTAAACTTCATTGTAACAATGCTCAAATGGCAAGTGATCTGTACATTTTAACAGAATCAACAGAATCATAAAAATAAAACCTTTATGGCGGATTCAAAACAATACCAAGAAGTGAATACAACTCAAATCCCAATTTACCTTATGAAAAGTAATATTTCCATGTAGATCGGAAGCAGCAGCATCAAAGACAGTAACCTTATCACCAACTCTATTAAAAAAGATCCCATCACAAATCCTTTGCAAATTCTCAAAAACAGGTTCAAATGCTAAAACTTTAAAACCCATAGCAGAGGCAGCAAAAGTAGCCATACCCACATTAGCTCCAACATCAACAACATACCCATCATCTTTACTCTTCACTTTCTCCAAAACTTCTTGAATTGTTACAGAAATATCGGGTTTCCTAAAGGGTTTCCCTTTCATCATTCTAACAATGTTTTTATGTGGTTTATCTGGTAATGAACCTAGATCAGCTATTGAGTATAGAAATGGGTAACGCACACCTTCAACAACATTAGCAATAACTGGGTAAGATTGAGGTGATTTTAAACAATCATATGGATTGAAAGAACTAAATATACTAAGGGTTTGTGTGGAGAACTGATTTATGAAACTAGGGTTTGGATTTGAAGTTCTAGATGAAGATAAGAAGAAGAAAAAGATGAGGAAAAGTGAGATCGGAAAAAACAATAGAAGATTTCTGTTTGAGAAAATTTGTGATTGTTTATCTCTTTTCCAAGCATTTGCCATTTCACTACTAGATGTCCCTCACTCAAATTCTAGTATTCAGTTCTGTTTCACTAGTGTCTTTGCATAAATCAGTAATGGCTTTGGTGGTTTGATCTAACTTTCATTAACTTCTTCTGTTCTGAATCTGAGTGTTTATTTACTGATGTTCCCGTTTTTTACTTCAATAAAAAAACGGAACTATTGGGTAGACACGGAAGCAAGTACATATCGGATAGTTCCCGATAAAAGCTTTGTCAGCTGCATATTCACAATCTTACCGGAGGCGGGACTAGGGCTGAACATGGGTCGGTCTGGGTCGGTTTTGGTCTCACCCGCCACCCAACCCACTGCTGGTGGGTAACAGAAGTTGTCACCCACAACCAACCCACCATTACAATGGGTCGGTTTTCACCCGACCCATATTACGGTGGGTGGTGGGTTACCCACCATAAAATACAATGAACATTACATTACAGTTATACAGACTTATAATCTTACTGTTGAACTTACCTGTATCCAAATAACGAAGACTCTTACAAATTGGATGTAATAGCTTTTATTAAAAAGCTGACCCCAAATCGAGTGTAGACAATTAAAATCCAGAAAAGTAAGAAGTTGGTGCAAAGTTGCAAACTGCATGCAAAGTGGTAAAGCTAGGATGCTAACTTCAATGAAGAGAAGTTAGCGATGATTAGGTTTGGCGTTATATATCATTACTTCAACGGTTGTGGTTCATCTAGGATAGGTAATCTAAGGGTTAGCATTAACATAGAAATATTTAGGTGGGTGGGTGGGCTGGGTCGGGTGAGGGAAGCTTTCACCCACAGTCGACCCACCATACGATGGGTTTTGATGCTGTGACCCGTAGTCGACCCACTCCTAGATGGGTTGGCTCGGGTGCAGATAATTTCAGGCGGTAGTGGGTTGGGTTGGTGGGTTGAGTCGGTTTTGTGCAGCCCTAGGCGGGACAATGTGGGATAATTATGGGACTAGTGTGGATTCCTGTGGAACAATCTAAAAAATCAGTTAAAATTTGTATGGTAGGTTTGGTTAGAGACAATTTCGAAAAATTTATAATTCCATAAATCAAAAATCCTTCTATTCATATAAATTCCTCGCATGTTTGGTAATTCAGTTAGATATATGGGACTCATAAAGTTTCCTTATGTTAAGTTTCATGTACTGTTTACATTATACTACAAATATTAATATTGTATATTTATCGAATTTTAGGATTAAAAATGTGGATCTACAAATTCCTTGATAAGTTTCTCCAAATTTTAGGGGGAAATGACCGGACTCCATATGGAGAATTAGTTGGAAAAATGATTTCCACCGGAAACATGATTCCAGGGAATTTGGGCAACCAAATGTGTAGGGAAAACGTAATTCCACCGAATTCTCTGGACAAAATAAATTCCACCTTTAAAATTCCATCCAAACCCACCATTAGCTCATTATTATATTTAAGGTCTGGATTCCTTGTCACATATTTGTCTCGTCTCTTATCTTCTCACCTTTAGTGTTTTCGGTTTGTTTATTTTTAGATTTATGGTTTGGATTCATTGTCCTATCTATCGTCTCACTTTAGTGTTTTTGGCTTTCTTTTTGGTAAGAAGAAGTCGAGGTATAAGTTTTTCTGTGGACTAAGGCGGGAAGGAATGGCTCACCCGGAAAAGAAAATCTAGTATTTTGAGTCAATTAAAAGTCAGACAGATCAATAGACATCGGTGCATCATAAAAGTCTATTGTCTATTTGGCCATGTTTGCATGATATATTTCAGCGACTCTGAGGACATATAAGTAGGGTCCTGAAATTTTGATGAGCATGAACGAGGAAAACTTGGAGCGTTTTTTTAATGCAACAAAAAATTCATGTACTCATTGATTCCAAGTATTTTGTTTTTAATAAAATCTAATAATGAAATAAAAAAAATATACGCCAACCACATAATTTGTCTCTCTTATAAAACTTATATATCTCAAATAAAATTGAGCTTGCAAAAGTCTAACTACAAAAAAAAAGCCAATTTTTTTTTGAAAAAGTGATTGTGTCGGTCCAACGAAAGGACCAGCATCGCTATTTGAACCTCGATTTCCTCGCACTCTTATTAGCAAACTCATTAATCAGCTTTCGAAGATCAACTATACCTAAAACCTACTCCCAATAGATCCCACAAATCTCAAATTTGACTTCATCAATAATTTAAATTTCAGAAAATTTTCTTCCGTCGATGCACTATAAAAGGAATAATTAACAATATTATATAAGCAACGGAAGTGAACGGAGAACAATCATGTCTCTTCAAGAAAATTTAAGATATTGATAGCATCATTTGTGTCTGTTGGCAAAATCTCTGTAATGATTTCCAATTCGGAAAATAACTTGCGCCCGAGATCAGATATCATTCCACTCTTAAGAATGGTTTCAAGATAAGTACATCATGCTTTCAAACGGTCATCATCCATTGAATTCAAGTTCTTCGAGCTAAACAAAAATTCAATAAAAATGTCGTATGTTTTGTATTGATCGGCAACATAAATAAAACATACAGTTCTAATTTTTCTTTAGACAATCATACTAGTTCATCTTCGGAGCCACTCTTATCAAAGTGTCTCCTTCGACAAACTTGTCGTCGCGTGACATAAAACCAAAGATCAATGCCCATTCCAACAACAATTTCTGTAGCAACCGTCATAGCATTCTGAAACTCAGTTTTTCTATACTTCTTGAAATACATAATGAGCCCTTTGGTTTAATAACATTAGTTTGCATGGTTTTGGATTGTAAGCTTTTGTTAACTATGTTAATATTACGTAATACAAGTGGAGTGCACGTGAGTTGCACGTCGACAAACAATATGCTATTTTATACACATATACCATGTTCGGAAAAATATGACGCTGCCATCAAATGTTTCTCAACGCATACCAACAGTAAATAAATTTTTTCTTTTTTTGGTTTAGAATTAAACCAATCAAAAATACATCACTCAACACTATCACATGATTTCAAGGAATCTTGAAAAACAACATTTCTGGTACATGTTCCAGCAATATATGAGAAATACCAATTCTTGAATAATACTTTTGTTGGGTTTTTGGGACTCCCCTGGACAAAGCAACATATAATTGTCCATGACTAAACACGTGTTCTTGTAGGCAGAGACCAGTATGTGGTATGGTTTTCCCCTGAGACTTTTTTATCGTAAGAGCAAAAATTGCACGAACTTGAACTACTTTCATGTAAACTTAAAAGGCAGTTTCAACTCCATTGGGGGTTCTAGGGGTATCCTTGGAATCAACACTCTCATCTCTGAGTAGCTACATGTGCCAATTTATGTATCAATGAAATTTGTGAATAGTGTTCGACACAGTAACCTTGTATCGTTACAAAGGCCATACTCTAGATCAAGGTTCCTCAAGTGAATAATCGGAGCACCTATCTAGTATAATCTTGTGATTAGGTAATCCACCTGGAGCAACACTATTGAGAAAAGTTTTCGTCCACAAATTCTTATGATCATTTTCAACTGTGTCAAAGGAGTTATAGACTACCTCGGCTCCCGAAAAGATTTCAATAACTTTCTGATTTAGCTTTTTGACAACATCATTCTTTGGAATGTCCTCTGACTCATATAAACTTTATCATATGCATTTTTTCAAGTCATGGAAAAAATCGTCAATCAATCTTCTAACAGACTACTCTTCGTCTCATTCCAATACAATATTATATGGAAGTTTCACCATTTCGTCTGTAACATAAGGCTTAACTCAATCTCCAATTTGTAGCAAGAATTCTAAGAAATCAAAGTTCAACCTTGAACGCATGTCTTCTTTGAGATGAAATACATTGACATCTTTCAATAATTTTGCATTAGTGAAGCATGCACCTATTGTCTGTGCTCGTGTGCCACGTTCAACCATAGGCAACACTTAACGGAAATCACCACCTAAAACCAAAATTTTAACTCTGAATAGTATCTCGAATTTAGTTAGGTCTCTTAATGTCCGATCCAAAGATTCAAATGCATAAAGGTTTTCCATTGATTCGTCCCAAATAATCAAGCTATCCTTCTGAATGAGATCTATCAAATCATCTTTCATACTTATGTTGCATGTAGTTGTTGAGTCTTCTAGTGCAGGAATAAGATATGTCAAATCATCTTGATTGAGCATTACACCCACCTGCCATCATGGTTGCAGCAATCCTTGATGTCTCTGTTGCAGTTGTAATATGTCCTTCATTTTTCAGATAGGCCAACATCATCCTATACATAAAAGTTTTCCCTATACCACTTAGACCATCAACAGGGCCGGACCCATAGGGTAATCAGGGAAAGGCCCACTTTGGGGCAGCAACAGCCCAGTTTTATATTAGGTGTATTCTTACAAATAAAATACAGTAGGGACTTACTGATGAAACTACAAATATTGGGGGGTTTATTTTCGAATATTCTATAAACTCGTTAATTTCTCTCCGGTCTTTTCTTTGACCGAAGATTTTTTCTCGTTTCAACTTTTACTATTGATTGAAAAATGTGTTCTACTCTTTAAATTATTTAAAGAAGTTTTAAACCTAGAAAGGTGTTCTAGATAACCACCAAATCCTCTTGTATTCTTTGAGTCTGGGATTATTGATCGAAAGATGTAACTTGATAATCCCTTTCATTTCTCCATTTTTATAATTTTAACGTGAGCAAGATCCCTTTATACTTATAAATTCATACTACCTCACATTTTGGTAGACATTTTTCTCAATAAAAATTAGACGGTAATGTATTTGAACCAAATATTGGGGATATTTCTCGTCCTATGATGCTCTCTACGTACCCATAAAAATTGAGCACAATCCTAAATACTGAATCTCACCATATACTAATCTCAATTTAGCGGTTGAGAATTTGTTAATTTGAGAATGTCGATTTTCAAAGTAGTAGATGGTGGAGTTATACGCTTTGTAAGACGAACATATTCCTAAAATATTAGCTTCAAATCTGTTATCGTTTAGATTTTATTCCCCAAAAATGGCGTATAATGTATGAGATAATGTGATAACAAAAATGTAAAAAGGTCCTCCTTTATTACCATGGTTAATTCAAAAATTATTTATGTCTTGTTGAGGGTGTTCAATTCGTTGATTTTGGTGCTTTTTTGAAGTAAAAAAATAATTACTTACTTTTTATTATTAGAGTTATAGCAAAGATAATATTTGGGGGCACAAAAATTATTTTTGATTCAGAGCAAAAACTTCTCAGGAACGGCCCTGCCATCGATAATGAATATAAAACTGTCGCGAAGAGTAGTGGGATTCACTACCCTGCAAAAATGAGAATCAAATACCATAAATAAAAACCTCCGCCTCACTCTTAATGAACACATGTCTACATGCTAATTTTAATATCATTTCTAGGAATGTTTATAAATTCTAAGATGTCATTCATTTATCCATCTTTTGATTGTAATACTTCATATTCATCATCAAACAAACACTACCACCACCTCTTGAATCTTCCACATGGATATGTGTTGCAAGAAAGTAGTGTAACAACATAGGGTTGTTGCCACAACAGCACAACAAATCCAAATGATTATTGATCCTTATCCATGAGATTAAAACATGAATTCCACAACAAAACAAAAATGGAGATGACAACATACTAAAATTTGATCTCTTTAATCGCTAAAACTATCACCACCACTTTTAGATTTGCGACATAAAGTTAGATTCTATGTAGTAATTCACTAATTTGCAATTCACTAAGTTTTAATAAACAATAGAATTTAGATTTGATCCAACGAAGAATAAATATCAAGTCATTTGTGTATCAACTACAATAAAAAACAAACAAACATGTAAGCGATATGCAACTGACGAAATATTTGTTGAAGTATTGACTATTAACTGACAAAAATATTTAACGGGTTATGGTAAAGGTATCTGGAGAAGACTTCATGCTCACGAAGAATCGAGATGTTATAGTTGGCAATCAAACTGGACAACATAAAATCTATTATTGGTGGTGAATCTAACATAAACGAAAAATAATATTCGCAAATATTATTCGGAAAAACAAAAGGTAATGAGGCGATATCCTAATAAAACTTTACTTATTCAGAAGTCAGTTTATTGGAATTTGTCTATTGTAGCATTTCAAGTGACCGTATGTAGAATCGACACTCAAGACACTCTTACTAAATGTTGATTATATAGCCATATATATCTACCTTGAATCTTAATATGTATAGTGTCGCTAAAATATGTTGGTATTTAACCTATGTTTTTATGTTATTTGTCGACTGAACATTACCACCACAACTTTTCAGATTGCTACTAAAACCAAAATGACTGGCTGGTGGCGAATAGAGCTCAGTAAAGTTTATTCAATAACTTCAAATTGTGTCATTTCAACTGATTATATCCATTCCATCAAAAAAAAAAACCCAAACAACATAACAGAACTCAACTAGGAACAAATATAACTCAAAATGACTGGTAACGACAATTCACTTGTCAAATGCATGCCTCTGGTTTTTGTGTATCCTGCCAATAGATGACAAATCTTCTGGATGAACTGGAATAGATTTTCCTTCCACAGACAAATCATTTTTCCTGAAGAACCTACATCTTCTGTGATGGTTGGGTGTTCGTATCTCTTCATTAAATCTGGACCAAGAGTAGAACTAAGTTCTTGTAGCAGAAGATCGATAGCACCTTGTTTTGTGTTGGAACGAAGATGATCTTCAATCATGTGTTGAAGAAATTCATACCATAATTCACGAACTCATGTAGGGCTACATAAGGGTAACAACATGCAGAAAAGTCTTCTCAAAGACAAAAGAACTTGCACTTTTATTGCTTCAAGAAGCGTATTGTGGATTGCAGTATCACTTTCTAACAAAGCAAGATACCGCGCCACTTCTCTGTACGTAAAAAAGGTATCATAACCTACCTTTAGCATGTCCTCGAAAAAAGTTAATGTTATGAATCGATTAGGAACGCAACGGAAATTTCATGTTTACGGTTTTTCCAATAAAAAATCCAATATGAAATTTGATGTTAATAATATCAACTAGGATACTTGTGTACCTAATTAGCTAGCTTAATCCAATCTCCATGCACAACAAACTCTAACGATAAATTTTTTTCCCAAAAGCTTTGTCTTCAATCACGGAGTTGCTAAAATCAAACGCTATTAATAGATGCGTCAGATAATCAGACGATAATATTAAATTTGTTTCATGAGAAAAGTTGATTATAAAACCATGTACACGAAACATTGATTATAACCCCATCTGACTGTAGATGCGTTTGTAAGTAGCGTGTGAAGCGAAACATATTTCATAACACTGTTTGTTATACGAACGCTGGTAATACCCACGTCTATTTACTCGTATTTCATAAAAACACAAATAATAATCATATCTAGAATGAAATGTTTTTAATGGCATTGTTTGAAGAAACATACTAATTAAAAGCATTTAAAGGCGACAGACTTAATAAATATGTCCCACTATAAGACACCACTTTTAAAATGGTATCGATTTCATATAATATTTACAAATGCTTCTAAACGTGCACTATCTTATAAAAGCGTTTAGCCGTATTTGGTAATTTCCACATTTGACATAGCAATCTAGGAATTCAGCAATTTAACAATTTTTGCAACCTGGTTTTTAGCAACAATATTGCGGATGATCTAAGTGGTATCCAAACTGGCTATGAGGTTCCTTCTCATGCGAGCAAACCTAGTGCTAAGTGGGGTGACACATGAATTTCTTTCTCAAAAAAAAAGAAAAAAAAATCTAGCCTTACCAATTAAAAAAGAAGTTGTCTATTTTTCCTTTATGATAAGGCGTTTATTCTTCTAGGGGTAACTTACCCCAACTAAAAACAGATTAAAGTAGGGGCAAAGTCTTTTCTAACTAGGAGCAAAGTCAATGGTAATGTGTTTATTATTCTTTAAGGATATCTCTGTCCATATTAGCTTTTTTCTTTTCTTTTTTGTAATATTAGTTATATTTTTCATATTCCTTGCTTCTTTGGTTAAGCTTACTGTACTTTTTTATATGTGTGATATATCTTAGCACTTTGTAGATGTGCTTCCAATTCATTTATGTTTTTCGAATTCAATACCACCTCCATTTCAGAAAAAGTGATACTTTCACTTTTTCATATTTTCCTAAAAATATGCCAAACTGAAGAAAAAAATGAAAGTATCACTTTTCCTAAAATGGAGGGAGTATTTAATTACACTCATATGAAATCGATTATATTATTTAATTTCAAAAATTTTGGGCATCCACTTGCAATGATCCTGGTGCTGTCAGGAGACTATTTAAAGTTGGTCTTTTTAGCAGGTATGTAGTGAACTGTATTTTGATTATTTGTCCTCTCTTACTTCTATTAAAGTGGATAACTTAATCACTAACCTTGTTTGATAGTGAGACTTGTAAAGAAACTGGTGTCGTAAACACAAAGCCTGAGTTTCTTTTGAGTATCAGCTCCAATATCATAATGGGAGCGCGATTTTTATACGAAGGTTTACAACAAGTAAGTGTGTACACATTTTTTCTAAATTCTGTCACTTTGATTGTTGGTAAATGCGAGATATTAATTAGGGATCCTTAAATTCGTGCATCAAATGAATGATGAGAATTATCATCCTGGTTATCGCAAATCAATCTTACCAAGGTAAGATTACCTTTACAAGTAATTTTTGGTTTATTTCACTTGAACAAATCTACCTCTTTCCAAAGATATTTGTATAAATACTTGATAGATTTCACACTTGAACAAATCTACACATTGATGTGGCGGTTGTACTTCTTCAAAAGCGATGGATTATACAGAGTAATTATGAGTGGTGTTCGTCACTCTTTGGAATTTCTTTTGGATGACCAAAACAACCATTAACGATAAAATGATTTTGTAGAGGTAAAAATAAGAATTATCGAAGAGGAAATTTTTTTATTTCAAAACACTCTTCTAAGGAAAAGTTTTGTCATTGCTAAAAAACGATAAATAAAAGTTACCGTCCAGAGACTATCGTTTTGGTTCCAGATAGCATTGTTTAGAGATAAAATTAGTGATACTAAAAATATATTTTTGACACATTTATTTTTACAGTAAACATGTTTTTCAACTAAAAGAAAATGTTCTCGCTAAAACAGCGACTTGGTGATGAAATACTTGGTCATTAAAAAATTTCAATGACAAATATAATTCGGTTTAATAATTGTCACTGTAAGCCAACATAATAGCTCAATTGAAAGTTTAGTTGTACGCTTCCAATATTAGTCTTCCAATATTTTCATGGTTAATAATTTACCACTCGTCTACAATATTTATTAGTCCAAAATAATGAATTATTTGAGATGTCGAGGAAGCAAGCAAAAATGAAAGAGAATTATTTATTTTACAATGACCTTAAATTTTGTAATTGAAATAAAAATTAGTGAGTTTTATAGCTTTCTTATTAACAAAATTAATTTTGGCATCTCGAATCGAGCAACGCCATGCTCAAGCAATATGTTCACTTTGTATTTACTTTATTTAGATGACAACACATTCGAACATGAAAAAATATGAATGTAGTATAAGAAAACAGAAAGGGGTTTCTATTCATTAAGATCTGACCTAGCTTGGAGGCTAAGATTCTTTGTTTATACGGATCATGAGTATAAATCCATCATGACCTGGTGGTACGTAGTGAGTAAAATAGATGGTTGAAAAATATTCCTTACTGATAAGACAATAAGACAAGTTTAGTATAATGTTCCTTTAATTCTCTACTACATTGTAAGAATGATCTTCGTTTATGTATGCGATTCCCGTAATACTTGATCATCAAAAACCAAAACAAGAAAAAGAAGAAAAAATTAAGAAGAGGAGAACAATCTACAATTTCTTGGACAAAACTTATTTAAACCAAGACGAGTTAGAAACTTTCTTTAAGAAATCATCAACCTCACATATATGTTGTAACCGTTTGATGACGGCATGTCACCCAAAGTAAAATAGTTTCTTTCGTCGTTGATATAACATTGGAATAACGAAAACAATGAACATACTCTGATGTGGCTAGCACAACCTCTTTTTTAATGCTTAACCAAATATGCAAGTTACTATTTTCTAATACTTTGTGGATCAAAATTTATGAATGCAATGGAGAGATAGTGGTGATGGAAAATTTGGCCCAAAAAGGAGAGTGAAAACGTTAATATAGAATTGTTGTTCTTCTGACTTTAAGTCTCTTGTTCAATTATTGTAAACATAATATTTAACTTTTCTTAATATAATTCGCATGTATAATTGGGTAATTGAATATTGGCTTCAATATACAATGAAATCATATTAACAACGTTCTCGAATTCAAGACTTGTACAAATTTGATTCGACCAAGCACATACTAAAATATTTTTTAGGTGATACTTTAGTTAGAGAAAAAAGTAAACTGACAACTTATTCTCTTACAATGAGACTCAATCATCACTACTTATTGGGGATCATACCCATTGGAGATGCGTCATTTTCAATAGATATACATGGTGTATAAGGGGATTGGTTAGGTCTTATATGAACCATCACACCTATTGGAGATATATTCTCATCTCCAACAGACATTCGTGATATCTAATGAGGATGGTTATGCCTGTTCTAACTAAGAGTACTTTTTATATCAGGGTTTTAACAATGATATGTCAATTTGACACGAGATGCTCACCATCGTAGCAGCAAACCAAACACAGAAACCTTTTTATTTTCTATGTGATTGGAATGTTGAAATATCCAACATTCTCCCATTAAATTCAAAAACCAAAAAAATAAAAACTCATAAAACTGAAGTGACAACATCACTCAAGTGACTACCTATGTACCTGATGGGATGAAGATAACGTAGTTCAAGCAAAGTTGAGGATAAGTATCATCATAGAGATCACTTAGTGTAAGAAATTCAAAGCATTGTCAAGATCCTGTGGTTAAGGAATCTTAAACCAGGTAGTCTTTATGATAAAACTATAATTTACACACAATTTAAGCTCAGGGATATGGAATAAACTAGTTCATCTTTAAAAATAAATCTTGTTAGAGCACTGCTCGGTCGAACTCGCAAGCGTTTCTATCTCAAGCTTGTTTGTCAAGTTAAGTTGTCAAAACTATAAGTCTTGATTTCCAGTTTACTTATAGCTAAGTCTCGGATTAGGATAGAAAGTGTAGTTGAGTTTTATACTTCACGGCGTTCATCGATTGAAGACGAAGAACTACTAAGGGGAGCTTTCTATTTGAGAAAAAAGTCGTATAGCTATATAGACTTGGATTATACACATTTGATATTTTGAGCTGAGTTTAACTCGCTTACATATTTCTCGAAATATGTGTTGGTAAGATTTCGCTTTAACCAAGTTCATATTATATTCTTGACGAAAGACAAAAGATGATAATGTGAAAATCGCCTGGTAACATCTTACATGGTTCGTGTGAGACAACCATTTGATGTAGACTATGAATGTTTCGTATTGATTTATCGATCATTTGAAAATTTCTTTGAAGCTAATAGTTTGTGTGAGACAACTATTGTTGTATTCTAATAATGTTTCAATGATTGAAATGAGAGTTTAGAACAATTAACCATGATTGGATATAGCACAGTATACGTACTTGTATGACTGTTGCAAGTTATTCCAAGTCCGGGAAACATAGTATGCATACCCGAATGCGTACTGGTTGGTTAGTTAAAAGTCTGGGAACTTAGTATGCATTCCCGTATGCGTACCTGCGTAAGTTCAAATCCGGGAATCCAACTGAGTTTGGTGGTATACGATAGTATGCGTACCCGTTCGCATATTTGCGAACCCAGACCAAGTCTGGCCACTTAGGTATGCGTACCTGTTTGCATACTTGAGTAGGTTATGTTCTAACATTGGTTTATTCATGAACTAATACATTTATAAATTAAGGAATGCAATCTTTTGGAAACCGTGGCTATAATGTTCATGAATTGATTCGAGTGAATCAAAATCAATATTGCTTCAATTGTGTCTTGTATACTTCTATGAAAATATAGACAATTGGACATCTTTATAACTAGTTTCATTTGAATCATTTGAACTAGTTGTGTTAAAATGAACAAGGTTGATAGGAAAGTGTTCATATGGCTACTTTGGTTAATTATTGTTGAGCCAACAAGGTGTACACGTTTAGGTACGGTTACCTATATCTAAATGAATTCACTTTCATTTGTGTGTAACAAGCTAAGTTTGATCTAACGGTTTAAAGATATTAGCTTGATTCTAATCAGGTTTTCATCTAATGGTGAATATTGAATGCTTCATTACCAAGGTAACATTGATTGTAAACCCTGATTTGAAGACTATATAAGGGAGAACTCTAGCAACTGGGAAACATAATCCCCACACCTTATGTGTGATACTAGTTGCGACTAGAGTCAATTCTCCTTTAACCTAGGTTTTTCTAAAACCATTAGGTTAACGACTTAAAGACTTCATTGGGATTGTGAAGCCAGACCCAACTATTTTCTCTGTAGTCGCGTGTTCTGATCTTGATTTATTCTATCATATTGAGTAATATCTTCTCTAAGATTTGCTTGAGATTTAATCTCTGATAGGCAAGATAAAAAGTAGTCACAAACATCTTCGTCTCATCGTTTGTGATTCCCCAATATCTTGCTTCACTACCATACGGTTAATATTATTATGAGGTGATTGATATTACTAGGTTGTTCTTCGGGAATAAGTCTGGTGTATCAATTAGTTCATGTTCACCTTGATTTATCAAGAGACGGAACAAAACTCATAGGTATTTCTGTGGGAGACAGATTTATCTATTCAATAGACTTTTTGTGTGAGACAGATTGGTTTATCAAATTCTTCGACTTTGGGTCGTAACAACTCTTAGTTGTGGGTGAGATCAGCTACGGTAATCAAGTGCATAGAGTCATGCTGGGATTCAGAGGCATAAGGAACGCGACTGTACCTTAATCAGTGTGAGATTGGTTAGGGCTAAACTCCAAAGTTAACTTGTAGTATGCTAGTGTCTGTAGCGGCTTGATACAGTATGGTGTTCAAATCTGGACTAGGTCCTGGGGTTTTTCTATATTTGCGGTTTCCTCGTTAACAAAACTTATGGTGTTCGTGTTTTTTCTTTTCCGCATTATATTTTCTATAGGGTCGTGCTATCCCACGCGACTACTTATAACTAAGTTTTAAGCTAGCAGGTTCTTAGCCATTGGATGATAAGACATGACAATTTTTGGCCGTTGATGAAAAATGTACAGCTTTCTATAGCATTAATTGTAAGAAATCCCTAAAATTTAATTAAGAAAAATTAAAACCATCCCCACATATATCTATATTTCATTACAAGACCTTTTTCGTAACATTGTGAGTTTTTAAATTGAAGAAGATGGAGTTCTGCTCCTTTAATGGTGGAGGAGAAATTTAGAAAAACTTGCATATTCTTGTTGTCGATCAACTCGGTCGAAGTGCTTACAAAATTTGATCCTATTGTTTTCCTGATATTTTTTTCTTAATCCTGTTAATGGAGATGTTGGGTTATTATGACAGGACCTTGGCAAATTTGCCAAGCAACAATGGAAACTGTTCTTAGAGGAGGAACTATAAGTCCAGTTTTCCATGAAATTTCACAATAAAACCAAACCAGTAGTAGAAATTTTGAAAAAAACTCAGCTTAGACATCTTATTGAATGTGTTATTCGTCTGGCTAAAGCAAGGATTAATCAGTAAATATGAAATAAGTGTGAGTATCTATTGTAAGTTTATATCATTTTATAACTACTGACAGTTGTAACTTTGACGAAAAAACAAAACAAAAAACGAAAAATCTGCTACATCGGACGGCTAAGAACCCGCTAGCTTAAGCCGTGTGGGATAGCATTAGCCTTTTCTATATATTGAAATATCACAGGTTGTGCGTCGTTCAATCAATTAGATAATCCAACCTTTGGTTGTTGATATAAATTAATTGACACTTGAACATTGGTGTTTCGTACCATTCAAGTTGTTTCACATAATAATCAGGCTCGCAGATTTATATCTATTTGATTTGCTGATTACATTGTGAAATAGAGATACAACTCTTGGTTATATTTTCATTGATTGAGTCTGAATGTCTAGTTGATTCTCTTGGAATTATATTGGAGTTTGTCCATACAGATTTCCTAAACGAAATATTGGGTGAGGTTGTTAGACCCCCGTTTTTTCAAATCTTGATTGGTCAAAGAGATCAGTTTTGTACGTAACTCTTGATAGATCAAGGAGCCGTCATATATTGTTAGAGCACTGCTCGGTCGAACTCAGAAGCGTTGCTATCTCAATCTTGTTTGTCAAGTTTAGTTGCCAAAACTATAAGTCTTGCTTTTTAGTCTACTTATAGCTAAGTCTCGGACTAGGATAGTAAGTGTAGTTGAGCTCTAGACTCCATGACGTTCATCATACAAAGACGAAGAAATACTCAAGGAACTGGTGGAACTTCATCGACAAAAAGGTATGTGGAGACTTGAACTTATCTATCACTCAAAGTTTTATCTATTTCGAGCCGAGTTTATCTCGCTTATCTATTTCTCGAAATATGTGTTGGTAAGATTTCGCTTTGGACAAGTTCATCTTTACTCGTGACGAAAGTCATGTTGATTGTTTCAATATCTTGAAAATTTCTTTGATGAAAAATAGTTTGTGAATAACAACAATATAACATCTTTGAAGAATGTTTCAATGATTGAAATAAAGAGTTTAGAAAATGTAACCATCTTTGGATATAAACATAGTGTATTTTCAAATTTGTGTAAAATTCCAAAACCGGGAACCCAAAATATGCGTACACGTATGCATACTGGTGGTTGTTGGAAATCCGGGACAATATGCGTACCCGTAGGCGTACTGGCGGAAAGTTCACGTCCGTGAATTTCTGCTGGAGTTTGAAAATAAAACCAAACTCAATCCGGTTACTTAAGTATGTGTACCTGTTCGCATACTTAGGTAGGTTACTTTCTAAAATCAGTTTGTTCATGAACTAAAACATTTATATATATATTAAGAAATGTTATCTTTGAAACCGTGGCTATAATGTTCATGAATCGATTCGAGTGAATCAAAACCGATTTTGCTTCGATTGTGTCTTGTATACTTCTACGAAATCTAAGCAATTGAACAACTCTCTAACTAGTTCATTTGAGTCATTTGAACTAGTTATGATGAAGATGAATAAGGTTGATATGAAAGTGCTCATATGGCTAACCATTGGTTAACTAATGTTGAACCAACTAAGTGTACACATTTAGGTACGGTTACTCAAACCTAAATGAAGTATATTTCAGTTGTGTATAACTAGCTAAGATTCGATCTAACGGTTGAAAGATATTATCTTGAATCTAATCAGGTTTTCATCTAACGGTGAATATTGAATGCTTTGTTACCAAGGTAACTTAGATTGCAAACCCTTATTTGGAGACTATATAAAGAAGATCTCTAGCAACTGGGAAACCTAATCCCCACACCTCATGTGTGATACTAGTTGTGTAACCTAGAGTCGATTCTCCTTTAACCTTAGGTTTCTCTCGAGACCTTGTAGGTTAACGACTTAAAGACTTCATTGGGATTGTGAAGCCAGATCCGACTATTTGCTTTGTAGTTGCATGATATGATCTTGTTGTTTTTATCGTGATTGAGTGCAATCGTAAGATTGGCTTGAGATTTATATCACCTTCGTCTCATCGTTTGTGATCCATAATATCTTGTTTCTCTAGTCGATTAAGATTATTGTGAGATGATTGATATTTCTAGGCTGTTCTTCGGGAATATAAGTTTGGTATATCAATTGGTTCCTGTTCACCTTGATTTATCAAAGGATGGAACAAAACTCGTAGGTATTTCTGTGGGAGACAGATTTATCTAGTAGATTTTTCTGTGTGAGACAGATTTGTTTATTAAAGTCTTCAACTTTGGGTCGTAGTAACTCTTAGTTGTGGGCGAGATCAACTAAGGGAATCAAGTGCGTAGTATCCTGCTGGGATCAGAGACGTAAGAAGCACAACTGTACCTTGGATTAGTGTGAGATTAATTGGGGTTCAACTACAGTCCAGACCGAAGTTAGTTTGTAGTATGCTAGTGTCTGTAGCGGCTTAATACAGTGTGTGTTCAATCTGAACTAGGTCCCGGGGTTTTTCTGCATTTAGGGTTTCCTCGTTAACAAAACTTCTGGTGTCTGTGCTATTTCTTTTCCGCATTATATTTTGTTATATAATTGAAATATCACAGGTTGTGTGTTGAATCGATCAATTGGTAAATCCAACCTTTGGTTTTTGATTGAAATTGATCGATCCTTGAACATTGGTCTTTGGTACCATTCAAGTTATTTCTCTTGTATTCAATCAGGTTCGTAGATTTCTATCTGCTTGAGTGAGGATTGAATCGAGAAATTGAGATATAACTCTTTGATATACTTCTTATTAAGATTGAGTCTGACTATCTAATTGATTCTCTTAAAAGTATTGGAGTTATTCCATACAGATTGTTAAGCGAAATATTGGGTGAGGTTGTTAGACCCCCGCTTTTTCATATATACATAAATCTTGCTTATACATGAACGAAAGTTACCCTTTGGATTTGAATCTTCACTTAGTGTAAGAAGTTTAAAGCTTTATAGAGGTTGTACGGTGAACGAGTCTTGAACCAAGTACAAAATATTTGCATAATTTAATTTTATAGATCAGGAAGTACGTAGTTCATCTTTGAACATAACTCTTGATTGTTCAAGGAGTTCATTATGAAGATAAATCTTGTGTATACAAGTGGTTTCAGTAATTGACCTAAAAATTATTAACGTGGAAGATTCACATATTTATTGTTGTGATTGAAACCAATTTTATCAAAAATATTACCTTACATATTAGAAATCAAGTCCACCTCACACAAATATTGGTTTTTACCAAGAACATCTAATTCATTAAAAAATTTAGTAGCAAAAATAGTCATTTAATATGTGACCACTAATCTTTGTATCAATATTATGGATATTAAATTTAGACAATCGGTGTTATCCAACCTTAAGGCGAAAAATACCTGCTCTTTCAAATATAAGTTTCTTAATTTAATATAATATCTTTCAAGCACAATGATAAACACCAGATTTAATCACTCGGTATTTGTTATTTCGATGTGGTAAAAGTTTATTCGTTTGATTATTTTTTCCAAACGGATGTTATATCCCTATAATAAGGCATCAAATTACGGACATGTGATAGGGTGTTTTTGTAACGGAAGCAAAAGCTCTTGTGCTGTCAATTCAGAAGTTCATAAAAAAGTTAACTTTTTTGCTTTTAAAAGGAATTCCGAACTGTGTACCCAAACTAACTTGTGACACATTTGCTTCCAAAAGCCGAAAAACAACTTCTTAATAGAATCTGCAGTCATAAGTTTCTAAATTGCCAAATAAACTATATTTGGCTTCTTTTCAGCTTTTTCGTTTCAGGCGTAGTGGTGGAGGAGTTGCTAAAATCAAATGCTATTAATAGTTGCATCTTAAAATCAGACGATAATATTAAATTTGTTTCATGAGAAATGTTGATTATCAAACCATGTACACGAAACCTTGATTATATCCCCGTCTGATGTAGATGTGGTTGTAAGTAGCGTGTGAAGCTAAACATCTTTTATAACACCGTTTGTAATACAGACCCATGTAATACTCACTTCTATTTACTCATGTTTTATAAAAACACAAATGATAATCATATCTGGAATGGAATGATTGTAATGAGAATGTATGAAGAAACAAACATATTAAAAGCGTTTAGAGGTAATAGACTTAATAAATATGTCACAATATTGAACGCTACTTAAAAACGGGAATGATTTCATACGATGTTTACGAATGAGTCCAGACGGCACATATCTTGTAATAGCGTCTAACCATATTTGGCAATTTCCAAATTCAATTGCTACATTTGACATAGAAATCTAGCAATTCAGCAATTTAACAAGTTTAGCAACCCTATTTTTCACCAAATTTGGTTTTTCGCAATAATACTACGGATGCTCTAAGTGGTATCCAAACTGGATGTTAAGATCCTTCCCATGTGAAAAAACCTAGTGGTAATTGCTTCTCCACGTCTATGAAAGTGAAAGAAGCCAGCGATCAAGTGGTAGAGGAATGACTCATTTGAGTCACAGTGGTAGGCATGAGTCCAGTCAATCAAGTCAGCAAAGTCGTGGAAGTGTAAGAAGTTTGAGACTTCGTTTTCTATGCAGGAGGTACCAGAAAGTTCTACTCCAAATGAAGTGTTAGATACTCAAGTAGTACGTGAAGGTGATGAAAACGTTGGCTTGGATACAACTCATGCACGTCTGTTTAAGCAAATGCCAAATGACATAATGACTCCTGGTGGTGGTGTGAACATGGATGCAATTAGGCAATCGATTCTGTATAACCCAATTGCTTCAAGCTCATCATCATTTCAACCATTTCAGTAAACATTTCAGCAAACTCCTCCAGTATATCAACAACACGCATTTCAAGAATTTTATCATGTTCCCTTGCGTCCTGAACTCATTATTTAACAAGGTTATGGTGATTCTGATGAGACTTAAAGTACCAAGCGAGTCGCAAACCGGATCGCTAACTGATAGTTGAACAACACTCTTGATCCAGAAAACGCGGGCAATTAGGTATTTGGTCAGGAAGGAAATGGCCAAGGAAATGAGTAGTAGTTTATGAGTAGTAACTAGTTTAAATATTTATGGAAATAATTTAATTTAAATATTTCAAATGCAATCTTTTTATTTTTAATAATGGAAACTATGTTTTAGATTAAATATTCAAATAAAAACTAGTTTTACATTTCATCAAAAATTAACCTTCATTGCATAACACAATACTTAAAAATTGAATCCCTGCACGTGAACCTTGTAAATTTCATAACATTCGTCGTGACTAAACCATCTTTTGTTGTCTTCAACAAATTTGGTATGAGCTCTAATTTTTTAGTTCTTCAGTTGATAACCCAGGAGCATCCCCTTTTATCAACCTTCATAATTTGTTGATACTTTCGCACATCGTTATTGATGAAACAATATCGATTTTGAAGACACTCATTTGTTCTTCTTGAATTTACGTGACTTAATGTCATAAACCATTGAAATACAGTATCCCATAAGTTAAAAGTCTCTAAATTGAAATCTCTATCGCTTGCAACTGAATCCAAACATCGAATTAGAGAAACATTTTCTTCTCGAGTGAAATCAACTTCGTTTATGCGAGCACTAGGAATGTTGAAATGAATTTGAAGTTGAGATGGGTATTTATAAGGGTAATAGTAGCCGTTGGATGGGAAACTGATGAACGATGTTCAAATCAGCGAGTGACATAGTGTCGGCGCTGGACTGACCAGCGAGCGATATTTAGACTATCTAGCGATGGAAACTCTATCGCTCACTGAAAAATCTATCATGTATGCCTATATGTTATAATTGACATATAGTCATATATGTTTGACACTTTGGTATACCCATAATGGGTGCATATATGACAAAATCTGATGTTTGCCATGTGCGTATGAATATGCCTGAGTGGGGTGACACCTGAATTTCTTTCTCATAAAAGAAGGAAACAAAAAAGAAAAGAAAAAAAGCCTTGCTAAAAGCTTGTCCATGGCAGAGTTATTGTGAATCTTTGACCAACCATTTAACTAAAAATAACGAAAAACCCTTGCCAAAATCTAACCTTAAGAAATCCGGGTCAAACCTCACCACATTGAACGGGCAAGTGTAATGAAAAGCAGAGAGTGAGAGAAGAAATGATGTCCATATTTAGGCGGGAAATGTGGAATTAGAAAGTTTGTTACACAATCAAAAACAACGCTCTTTCAATCTTGATCATCATCACCATCACCACCATTACAGAAACAAAGAAACACAAAATTGTATAATTCTTAGAATCAATCTACCATAAACAGAGATATGTCTTCTGAAATACAAGAAGAAAATAAAAATGAAACAACAACAGCAAAAATGGAGATGAATAATTTCAAATTCAATGTACATGCACCTGAATTTGTTCCAAGGACACAACCACAACCACAACAACAACAAACCCAAATGCCAATATCTGGATATATTTATCCATGTATTCATTTTCTTGGTTCTACTAGTAATGGATCTGATTGGTATTATGTTGCAGATCAAGAAACAATTCAGTTAATTCCTAATTCTTCCAACATAACACAAAGGCATTCGAAAAATTTCCTCACTGAAGATATTCGACATAAGATCATTAAACAGGTACTTATATCTCTTTCATGTGTGTTTCTTGTTCTTTGTTTCTTGCATTACATGTATGTTGTTGAATTTGTATTGTTTCCTGGCGGATAACATAATGTGAAATTTGGGGCTTAGATCCTCCAAGATCCTGTATTCTTGATGAATTTCTGTTTGAAACGAAGTTGTATGTGCTCAAAGATTGAATTTACTCGAACTATAATCTCACTACCATTGTAACATTAGATCTTCTTAAACGAAGAATTCGAGGTTTGATTGAATGATCATGATGCTATAGCCTCTAATTTTACTCTGAAAAAAACACGAGTATCAATGAACATTTACAGCTTAAGATTTCCTTTCTTGAAGAAAGAAACTGATGATGATTGCTTGTATTGAATCTTTCCATGCTGAGATCCTGAAAACCATATAAGGTTGATTTTTTGGTGGTATTTTGTATAAACTTGATCTATGCTGGAATCAATGGATTCCAAATACTTCGATAGTATGTATTATATGATAATATCCTTCTGAAACATCGTTGGTTTCGTGTGCATTATGTGCATACCTTACTTCCCATGCCCTATTCAAATGTGAAATGTTCTGTAACAGGTGGAATACCAGTTCAGTGACATGAGTTTATTTGCAAGTGATACCTTGATGAAACATATTAGTAAAGATCCTGAAGGTTACGGTAAGAAATTACATTCCAATTCAATGTTTTTTCTAGCTAGACATTGATAAAGAAGTTGATCATCTTAAACCAAAAGATTTCATGTGTTTCACATTTATATTGGCGACGCAGTTCCGTTATCTGTTATTGCCTCTTCAAAGAAGATTAAATCCCTCGTTAGTAACAGTCATTTGCTCATCCAAGCACTTCGAACATCCTCTAAACTTGTAAGTTGATGACTAACTCTTTTTTTTATACATGGACTAGTGACTAAACACAGTATGCTCTCAATTCCCTTTTCTTATTGCTTTTGCTTGTTTGGCTCTGGTATTGAATGAAGGTTGTTAGTGATGATGGCAAGAAGGTTAAGCGTAAACACCTTTTCACAGACAGAGACAAAGAGGATTTGCAGGTGATTGCAAACAATTACCAACTAGTTCCTAAGATAAAAACTTCCTTTTCCAAAAACACTTGTTTTATGTAACAATTGTTATAATTTCAGGCGCGTACTGTTGTAGCAGAAAATTTACCCGAGGATTACACTCATCAAAATCTTGAAAAAATCTTCGGCGTGGTTGGAAGGTTGGATTTTCTTAAAACTAATACATGATGTTAATATCCCACAATTCCAATGCCAAAATCCTAACTTTTTCATCTAAATACAATGAACAGTGTGAAGACAGTTCGGATATGCCATCCGCAGGAATCCAATGTTTCTCGTCCTAAAGGAGATGTACTTATTAGTAACAAGGTAGTTAGCTCAAACATATTAGACTCATCTTTGTTTCAGCTGATATGGTATTATATCTAAGAAAATTATCCCTTAATCATCGTTTCTCATAAAACCGTGTTTTATTGGCTTTCAAGCTCCACGCTCTAGTGGAATACGAAACTGTCGTCCAAGCAGAGAAAGCAGTATGTTCTTGATAAACTTAAGTTCAGTTCTCATCTTTAATTGTTCATGTATTTTCTTTGTTTTGCTGTTAATTGGTCTTCAATTTGATTAGGTTGAAAAGTTAAATGATGAAAGGAACTGGAGAAAAGGCCTTCGTGTAAGATTGCTGCTTAGACGCTCGGTATGGAATTTGACTCTTAACCGTTCAGTTTTCCTATTCACTACGAATTTCAGGTGTTATGTTATGTTTCTGTGTTCATGTTTCTGTTGGTAATGTCCAGCCAAGATCTGTTATGAAGGTGAAGGTCTATGACCATTTTGAAGGTGTCTCGGAAGATGAGACTGCATCCCCTGTATCAGCGGATGAATCGTCGCAGCCTAATAACGTGGAAGTACAGAGTGAAAGCAATGTAAGTGGTGCATTCCATGGAATATTCATCAGTTTCGTGACTAAGATTTAGGAGAACATTTTTGAGATCTTATGTAATAATCCCATCATAGAACAATATTCCTGTTAGTTGAAACATTCCAGAGCAGTAGAGATTTGGGACCATGATTGTTTGTTGTTGCTAGATTGAAGATAATACTACTGGATCAAATAAAGGGTGGGCTCGAGGCCGTGGAAAATCTCGCGGACGTTCTCAGAATAATTCTGGCCGTGGTCTAATTGCTTCATCCCCACAATCAAGCTGCTTAGTCCAGTGTGAAGCATCAATTAGTACCAATAAGCAGGCACCACGAGGACCAAGGATGCCGGATGGTACACGGGGTTTCACTATGGGGCGTGGGAAACCACTAACCAGTTCTGCTGCGCAATTAGAGTGATGATAATGAGCAGTAAACTCATTCGGTTTACTTCTAAGAGCAGCATGCAGTTCCCTGTTGGAGCTTGTTAATCATCTTTGCAACTATCAGATTCTCTCAATAATTCCTAAGTTAGTATATGATGTATCAGTATTCAAAACAAAGATCACAGTTACTTTGTCGACAAATTTTTTTTCTTCCTTTTTTTCGTTTTTTTCCCCCCAGAAAAATGCTTGTTTTTCTTCAGTTTTGTAGATGATTTGTTGTTTTTATAACTTGGTTTTCAAATAATGAAAACAAAGTGTACAATTTTGTTTCTGTTGTAAAAGAAAAGAAAACGGTTTCTCTTATGCTCATTTTACTTCTGCCCATAATCATGGTAGTTTAAGTCTCATTTGGATTATAGCATTTTCATTTTGAATATTTCTTATCATCTGGATATTATTAGCGGAGGCTGAACAGTTCGGCCTAAAAAATATACTGCATTGCTGAAATTTGATATTCTGTATCTGAATGGCACAATCTTGCTGGAGCTTAATAGGAGGGTCTTTCACAATAATGGCGCCTGTACTACACATTTTGCCTTATGCACGCAGGGTGGTGCGAGGTCTGGTGCACAAACTTGCTGGAGCTTGATAGAAGGGTCTTTCACAATAATGGCCGAGTAGAGGAGACCCAAATCCATTCAATTCACTGCTCAGCCCTAACTCGTAGGTGACACATTGTCAATTTGTCACTGAATCTCTGGCCACGTTACTCGTCGTCAGATTCTTAACAAATTGGTAATGAGAAATTTGTTGTTTAGTCCACTAAATCCGATCCGGGTTAATGGCTAGTCCAGCGGGATATAGTTTTTATCTGGTAGTCCAAAAGGTTTAAAAGCCTACAAATTACTAGCCTATCCTCACCATTCACGCGTGGAATTAAAACTGTCTCCTCCCACTACTTCTTCTTCTTCTTCTTCCTTCTTCATAAAAACCGACTGCAACTCCTTTCATTCTTCTCAATCAACAACACCAACAACAAAATCAAACTAAACCCTATGCTTAATCATCTTTAAAAACGATCAAGAACCAAAAACTGCAATCAAATCTTTTTCAGTGTTAAACTAGATCCATTTTCAGTAACCCTAATTCGTTTCAGAAAATTTTAATCTGAAAAAAATGGTTACGAAAAGAGAAATTAAACGAACAATTAGAGAAGTAATTGTAGAAGAATCTCCTTCACCGGCAAAAACAAGAAAGAAAACTGTCGGTGATTCACCAACAACAAAAATCAAGGAAAAAAACGCTCCAAACTCACCAACAACAGGAAGTATGTCAAAATCTTCTCAATTTGTCACTCCTCCGTCAACAAAAACGAATGAAAACGACGGTACTCCTTCACCAGCAGCAAAAGAATCAAATGTAGTCCTGAAAAAAGGTAAATATTCAATTATGTATTGATACTTTTAGACAAATTGTTGAATACATATCAGTCTGTAATATACTGATACCAATCTACATGTGCAAACTTGTGGTATGTATTGAATCTTTAAGACAAATTTGTTGAATACATACCAGTCTGTAGTGTTACTATTAGACAAATTGTTGACACAAGATGGTACTACATACCAGTATGTAGTTTTTTTTAGATTTGCATGTGGTAAAACTGATATAAAAAACCCTTTTATATTTTGATATTGTTGGACACTACATATCAATATGTAGGATATTTGTTTTGATGTTGTTTTTGGTTTACAACAGCAAAAACCAAAACAAAGAAAGCAGCAGCTACTCCTAAAGCAAAAAGCAAAAGAAAAGCAGCAACGACAACTACTAAAGCAAAAGGAAAAAAGGCGACAAAGGCTGCTACTCCTTCACCGCAAGCAAAGGGGAACAAAGCACTTGTCCTGAGAGCTGCTACTCCTTCACCAAAAGCAAAGGGGAAAGTAAAAAGGGGGAAAGAAAATGTACCCCTGAAAGAAGGTATGTAGTGTTTTGTAGTGTTAAAAGTGAACATATTACAAAAAGCGTATCAATAATATGTAGTGTTTGTAGTGTTAAAACCAAATTAATTCTTAATAACGAGGGGGAAGCTGTAACTGGTGAAACATATGAAATAGGGTGATTTTAATGTTCACTTTTTACTGTATCAAAGTAGATACATATGGCATATGAAAATATGTAGAGGTAGATACTTATGTACAGTTACGTAGCAATATGTAGAGGTAGATACTTATATTCTTGTAGTGGTATCTACCATTACATATTGATATAAACTGCTAATAATATGTAGTGGTAGATACGTATATTCTTGTAGTGGTATCTACCATTACATATTGATATGTACTGCTAATAATATGTAGATATTATAACTACATATTGATGTTATAACTACATGTTGATATGGTATATTGATATGTTGTGTAATGGTTTTAGATTCTTGCTATTGTGTAGGTGGTAATAAGCGTAAGAAAGGAGCTGGAAAACCACGAAGTTTATACCGAGCCGGTTTCAGGGGCTTGTGGGGGCTTGTGGAGACTATTAAGACCAAAGAAAAACTTAGGTTGACTAAGTTGCAGCTGAAGCTGATTTCTGAAGTATCATATGGGAACCCGTTCCTAATGTTCTAGTACATCAAATTTGAGTTAGAACATTGGTGGAAGCTTGAAGGCAATGACCAAAATGTTACGCTGTTATATGAGAAATCAATATCCAAACAAGCTTACATTTTGCTTTGTAAGGCATGGCTCACCGCATGAGATGGTATCCACACCAGAAGAAATGGCACTTGTTTATGGGATGCCAAGAATTCCAAATAGAGAATATCATGATTTAAGGCTTACACTTGTCAATAAAAAAAGTGGATGCGTGAAACTGAATTCTTCAAAAGGACTTTCCCTGTTGGGATGAAAGGTTGTGATAAAGTGACTAGGCCAATGATTGTGAATGCAATCTTGAAAATCCTTAAAAGATCACCAATTAATGTAAAATCTGATAAAGAGTCTCTGCAAAGCGTGGGTAATCAATCAAATGAAGATTCTGAAGAATCTGAGGAAGACGAGGAAGATGTCGAAGATCTTGTTAGGCTTATCTGCCTATTTATGTGCACTTTATTATTTTTCACAACAAGTTATGCAAACGCTTTGACTGAAAAATATATTGGTTTCGTTCTTGATCTTGAAAAGGCCAAGAATATTTCATGGCCTGACCTCATTCATTCTCATTTAGAGCGAGAGCTGAATGAAAACGAGGAAAGCGTATAACACACTAATGGTTGTGTTGTTTATTTGTTGGTAAGATTTTCTCTACTTTAAAAATATTTTTTTTTGTGTGTTTTATACATTTTGATAGTATATCTAACACTGCATATCAATGCTTGCAGCCATGGTTTGCGGAGCATACCCATTTGGTGCAGCCAGAGCCTATAGTGACAGAACCTGAAGGAATGTATGTGCCAAGAGTGGGTAGGTGGAATCATACAAAGATATGTACTGAGTTCCTAAAGGATATTGATCTTTCTGAGTATGAGGTAAACTTGCAGTACATATTTTATCGAAAAAAATATATATATTGATAAGTACATGTAGTTCGACATATTCATATGTAGTGATATTTGCATCGTGTTACTTTACTGTGCCAGCATGTAGTTATTTGGTGATACATATCAATATGTGGTGATACATATCAATATATAGTTATTAGCATATCAATATGTTGTGCCAGTATATAGTTATTAGTATATCAATATGTGGATACATATCAATATGTAGTTATTACCATATCAATATCTAGCTATTAGCATTGAATATGCGGTGATACATATCAATAGGTATCTAATAAAGAAAGAAAGATAATTTTTTTGGTAATATCTTAAATGTAGTTGCTTTGTACATTCTTTGATTTGTACCAGTTCCAAGTTGATTTCAAAGACGAGATCACAAACCAAGAAAAATAAATCCTTAATCGTATCTCAATAAGGATTCAAGAGGAAGAAAATACTGAATTTTCCAGTGAAAAAGATGACAATTCTGAATCGGAAGAAGAGAAAGAAGAAGAAAATGGATGTCCAACGGAAGCAGAGAAAGAAGAAGATGACTCAGTATTTGGGGGACAAGATGATTTGAGGAGTACAATATCTGCCAAATGGAGTGAAGTCAACACAATGCAGCAAGACGGCGAAAAGGTTGACGCTTTAAAGCTTGAGTTCATGTTGCATGAAATTTACTTGAAAGCTTTCCCTTTGCAGAGAGAAGCCAGCCATGAAGATTGAATGATTATGTTATCTTGGGATGTACACCTACTCAAATCAACCCCAATGAAGATTTGAATGTGGACCCAACAGTTGAGGTCGAAATGTAAGTTTCTCCGGAAGAACAAACAAATGTTAATGTCAACTCTGCTGAAGTTGGTTTGTCAACACCGAAAGATCAAACTCATGCTAATGCCACCTCTGAAGTTGAATTGTCAACAACACCTGCAGTATTAAAGTTCCATGATGTTGAAGTTCAGCGTTCTGAGGTTAGAAACTGGGCTAAATCTAGTTTGGATAAAAACGTCAAAGAGATACAAGAGAAAAAAAGCGAAGAAAACACACAGGTAAGTAGCATACCAGTACGTAGTCTAAGTAGCATATCAGTATGTAGTCTTTCGTTTCACTGGGTTCTTGTTGCTCAGTATGTAGCATATCTTACAATCTTGATACCAGCATGTAGAATATCAGTATGTAGCATATCTTACATATTGATATGTACTGTTACATATCAATATGTAGTGGTAGATACTTACATTCTTGTAGTGGTATCTACCATTACATATTTCTATGTACTGTTACATTCTTGATACCATTACATATTGCTATGTACAGTTACATATCAATATGTAGTGGTAGATACTTACATTCTTGTAGTGGTTTATGTTGACAGTTTCAATTGCTTTTTGCAGGCTGATGAACTTGAAGTTAGGCAGGTAGCAGCAAAGGAGTTGCTTACAAGTATGCTAGAAACAAAGGCTTCAGTTGTAGTTAGTTCGCAAAAATCTGCAGACTATAGTGCTGGATTGGCGGCGCAAGAGTTTCATTTGATGGATGTACCTTTTTTTACTGAGATGTCGAGTTTGGAACACATCGAAAAGCTCTCTATGGGAGACTATATAGACATGGAAAACTCCGGCATTGGAGTTTACGTCGAAGAGTATGCAGACCTCCTTCCAGATGGTGGTGCTGATCAAAACCTTGGTCTTTTTGGCATTGACTTATGACAACATTTTGATAATTTAATTGGAAGAGATTTGCAAAACGTAGAATTTATCCAACACACAACTGAGAAACAAAAACCCAGTGAACCGAAAGATGCAGGTGAATTTATAGGTGAAGTTACCTTGGAAGTTCAATCACAAAACTACATACTGATATGTTGTGTTTTTACATATTGATATGCAGGTGAATTTACAGGTGAAGTTACTTTGGAGGTTCCATCACAAGGTGCTTTGGAAGTTCAATCACAAGGTACTTTGGAGGTTTCATCGCAAGATACTTTGGAAGTTCCATCACAAGATGTTTTGGAGGTTCCATCATAGGTGAACGATATGTACTAAATGTTATTTTGTGCATACTTCGTCTACTTAAATATTAATCATCAGCTAAAAAAAAGATATTTTCTTTTCTTTCTTAGAAAATAGTTTCTTAATAAATGCAGGAACCAATTACCCCAAGCCAGAAACAAAAAAAGGTAGCAGTGAACAAAAAGCTCGTCACAAATCCCGAAAAGCAGCAGCGAACACCTAGCAGACCCGTTACTCGTTCCCATCATGCAAAGAAGGTAGATAATCTTTACGAAAGTGGAAGTAAGTTCTCTGCATCATATAAAGAACCTAAGAATCCAAAAGCTGGAGGAACATAAGCAATACCACTTAAGAAGAACAAAAAGCTTAAATTGTGTCGCAAGGTGTTCCTGAAACTGCATAAATCGCCATTCTATAATGACTTGAAGGATGATCAAAAGACTATCCTTTCCACATTCTTCGATAATGCAGACTTGATTAGGTGAGTTTTTAATTGGCACTATTATTTGGAACATCTGCATATACAAAATTTATCCATAGATTAGTAATTTCCGTGTACTGTTATATTCGTAGTGAGCAATACATATTGATATGTACTTTTGATAAGTATTGTTATATTCGTAGTGAGCAATACAAAAAAATAATTGATATCCATGTCTACTACATATTGATATGTACTATTGATATTGATATGTACTTTGGATATTGATATGTATATTATGCTTTGGAACATATCAATATGTTCTGTTACACAAGAATACTAACCTTTACGTCGTTATTTTCCAGCTCAATTGCTTGGAAAACGGGAGAAGGTGGTCTTTGCGTTAGTCCATCTACAGTTGAGGACTTGGTACATAACGATTCTTTAGAGCAAGATATTCTCAACTACGAACAATACAAGCTTAACAAGAAGACTCGGGAAGACCAGCCGATGTGCGAAATAGACATAAAATAATTACATGTTTTGCATCTAGATTCGTCCGCTTGGGTAAGTTGTTATCTTACAGTGCATATCTACATGGTACATATTCATATTAAAAGTATGTAGGAATAGGTATATTGCATAGGTACACTACATATCTATATTGATTTTTATGTAGGAATAGGTTCAGTACATATCTATATTGCATAAGACATAATTATATATAACTATTCAACTACATCCATGTTTTCAGTACAATGTCGAGTTCCCGGATAAGCTCAAAGGAGGAGCAGAAGAATCTGTTTTACAAACCAATATTGGCGATGGATAAAAGTATCAAGAAGATTCTTATACCAATGTGCCATAACAATCTTCATTGGATGCTACTTGAGTATGACTGCGATAAAATGGTGTTCAACCACTACAATTATTCTAAGGCTAAATGGGGAGGAATATGTTATCCAAACGCCACAAAAATGGAAGATTACATGTTCAAACCTATCAACCTGTACTTGATGGAGAATAATAAACAAACATTGAAGAATGTAATAGTCAATGAATGTGAAGCACCTCAACAAGGAAAATCACCAGACTGCCTACTATTTGTGATGCATTTTATGAAGATGAAGTCGAAAAGAAAATTTGTGGGGGTACCTTTGGGATATGATGTTGAAGTGTAATTGAAGATTCGTAACAAAAGGGTCGCGTTAGCATGCAAATTGTTGACAGCATCTCCACCAGAAATCAGTTGGAAAACCGACACAATAAATCCTAATTGCTAAAAATAGTCTGACAGCACATATTAATATTTACCTATTTTCCTTTTATTCTTGGTTACATTTCATGAGTTCAAGAATGTTCAAAAACATATCTTAAACTTTGTTTTTATTAGTGATTTTTAATTTGGACTTGGGTAAAGTTTAATGTAGTGATATTTCCATTGTGTTACTTTGTTATGTAGTCTAACTTATTAGTGATTTTGTGTTATTGATACGAGGGGGCTCTGCCCCCTCGACCCCCGTAGATGGTGAGTCAGCTGGTAAACCACAAAGTTTAAACTAATCTTATGGTATGGTTTAAATTTGCTTTAAGTGATGCAAATGTCAGTATGTAATGGAATATGGTTACACCAAAATCAGTACATATCAGTAAGTACTGGTTATATTCTTGTTACAATATTTTCCTTTTATTCTTGGTTACATTTCATGAATTCAAGAATGTTCAAAAACATATCTTAAACTTTGATTTTATTAGTGATTTTTAATTTGGACTTGGGTTAAGTTTAATGTATTGATATTTCAATTGTCTTACTTTGTTATGTAGTCTAACTTATTAGTGATTTTGTGTTGTTGATACGAGGGGGCGCTGCCCCCTCGACCCCAGTAGATGGTGAATCAGCTGGAAAACCACAAAGTTTAAACTAATCTTATGGAATGGTTTAAATTTACTTTAAGTGATGCAAATGTCAGTATGTAGTGGAAGATGGTTATACCATAATCAGTACATATCAGTAAGCACTGGTTATATTCTTGTTACAATATCAGTATGATTACACTACAATCAGTACATATCAGTATGTAGTGGAAGATGCTTACGCTGCAATACTGACATGTAATATATCAGTATGTAATACTACACTACTGGTGATAGATACTGACATGTAAGATCAACATCACTATTTCATTATATGGTTAATAATAAACTAACAACATATTTCATTATTCGACACTTAACGACACTTAACGACATATTTCATTTTCGAAAGATCAATATAACTACATTTTGATAGACTTATAATGTTTGAAAACCAAAAGATGTTCTAAGAAACAACAAAAACAGTAATTTCATTACACTTATAATGTATGTACTGTAAAAGAAACAGTTATTAACCAAATTCAGTTGGTACTGACGAATCAAAAGAAAACAGTAGAATAGAACAAGGACTACATGTTGATAACTGGTGGAAAGAATGGCAACATCATCGGTATCACATTCTGTTGCACGTTGAAGCCTGTGATAAAAGAAAAAGAGAAAACAAAACACTACTTACTTAAAAATACATTGTATTGTATCATCCTACCCCAAGACATATCTTTAATATGTAGTGATTGAAACACATACCTGACACAAATCATTCTTCAGAAAGTTCATACTGACGGATAAGAGTACATGTTTCCTTGTTGTGATGAGTTTTCAAATTACAGTTTGAACACTTGACAGATTTTCTACTACTCTCCCATGTGATTTTAATACGCTTTCCATTTTTCCTGCCTGGTGGGGCCCTAATTACTTCTGATAGGAGAACGGTATCGTCTACGTGATACTCATCAGGCCTGTGAGAAAAATACAGTATCATAACTACATATGAATATGTAGACAGTATATTGTTCCTCAAAAACAATATCATAATGTACTGTTTAAAGACACATACATGTCGTAGTTAGAAACATGTCTAATAGCTATTGAATATAGCTCAAGAAAACAGGTAACTTTGAAGTAATCGTCGACGTGATCAAGCATCCTTCTTCCAGATTTAGTAATAGCTGCAGTAGGGTGCGAGCATGGAAAACCATAAACGCGCCATCGTTGGCAAGTACAAGTTTTTTTCTCTAGATCTACCATATGAGACCTGCACACACAAAACACACCATATTATTTACTGAATATATACACAGTACATATTCATATGTTATCTTCAGTACACCTAAGATACTAGTTTGGTGGATATCACATCACAGAGCATGCTACTTACAAAAAAGAGAAAATAACTAAAATTCAGATGATAAAGATTAGGGGTAAATGCTAACCTTGGAGAATTCACTTCATAACGGTTAGCATCTGACTGTCTAACTTTCCAGGGACGGCCAATTTGAATGTGTAGTTAAAGCAAGGCTTGATACACAAGGGTTAGCAGTTCTGGATTTATCAAGACACTCTGTTCGTGATGTTCTGAAATCATTTCCATCATATGTAGCCTACACGACAAGGTAACATCAAGTATTTATACTACATTATACGTAGATTAACAGAACATGCATGCTAATACTATTACATAAAAGAAAACTAATAAAATTAAAACTACATATAAGCTTGTACTGTGGCTAAGGAAACTGATACAAACCTGATCAAGTCGACGAACGCTCACGTGGGTAACTTCTTCATGCGGTTAATCCAGTTATTGAACGATTCAACAACGCTTGAAGAAGTCTGACCATACCTACAACCCTTAAAGAACGCACTGGACCACTTTTCCCTTGGAATGTTGCGACAGTAGTCAGCAACCCAAGGCCTTCCCAAATTTACCATTTCTTGAAGAGCTTCCTCGTATGTTGCAGGAGAAAGCGCATATGTCGCCTTTCGGAAAGAATCAGACACTTCTTTATACTTTTCGTCAGACTTTGCAATAGGTAAGTTTTTGTCCAAGTGGAAGTAACAATAGCTTTGATGAGAATCAGGGAATACTTTGGGAATATATTTAACCAACCCTTCACCTCGGTCAGTCATAAAAGTGATTGGGCGATCATCATCCAAAGCATCCTTCAGATTCTTCAAAAACCATTCCCAGTTGTCAATAGTTTCACCAGATACTAATGCATATGCGAGGGGATAGAAACCTACAAAAGGAATTATTAGTTATGTTAAGAAACTGCTAAAAGGAAAACAACCAGTACATGTTGATATGTAGTATTTTTTCTGCTAAAAGGAAAATAATAACCAACTGCTGACACTACATATTGACATGTAGTATGGGTTACCTCATACTCAGTAAGGTTAATATGTAGTATGGTTTACCTCTTTGTTGATATGTGAAAATCTGACACTACATATTGACATGCAGTATGGTTTACCTCATACTCAGTAAGGTCAATATGTAGTAGTATCCTCATTTTCAGTATTGTAGTAAAATGAGTGATCTAACTACAAGACACTACATATCAAAAAAAAAAAAAACAGTTACCTTGATTGCCATTAAGACATGATACCGCCATGAGACCTCCTCTAAAAGTCCCAGTAAGAAATGTACAATCACAGAATATCATTGGACGACAGAGTTTATAGCCCTCTCTACAAGCTCCAAAGCAAATAAAAAGTTTATTGAATCTCTTTGTAGCATCGTTAAAGTCGAAATCAATAAATGACCCGGGGTTTGTTTCCCTAACAACATTCACCCACCAAGCAAGATCAGTGTAAGACTTGACATCATTACCAAAAATGTGTTTATGTGACAACTCAAGTGCATGATATGCATGGTTATACTGGATGTCAATCCCGCCAGCAACTTTAATATAATCTATCATCTCTGCTGGCTTTATGCGAGAGTTGTGCCTGACACGCTCATGAATTAAATTGTTCATGAGTTTTCTCATAACTTTTGGATTCTTCAACATATAACCTCCACCACAGGTGTGCCTTCCCTCATATTCCTTTATCTTAGAAACATCAATTGAAATACCAATCGCAGTTGCATGAAGACTCCATGAACAACCTTTGACGCTGCATACGGCGGTGAATCTCTCAAGATCATTCTTCTTCTTAATTACCTCATATCCAGTTCTCATGCAGTATTTTTGGCATGCTATACGTACGACATCAACACCACCATAGAATAATTTTTCTGTATCATCAAAAATCTTCTCCCAACCATCTGAAAAAACACATTTGGAACCTCTTTACCATCTTTCAGATAATTGTTGTTTGCACTGACAACTAAGTCCGCGTTACTGTCAGCTTCCATACACCTAGAAGAACTAGATGCGCTAGATGAAATTACATCCACCTGCAAATCAAATAAATCCAATTTATTTGCAGAATGTAATGCAGCGATGCTCTGGAGCGTTACGTCAGCAAGAATAGGAACTATCGCTTGATTCTGGAAATAGTTAACCAGAATACTCGATGGAGTCAACCATCTCCACATATTACAGATGAAAATTTTCAAATCCTCTAAAGTAGAAGACGATGTAACCAAATATGCAAAACGGTATTGTTTATGGTATACATGAGAATAACAAGCGAAATTTGATTCGGGGGAAACGTCAGACATGTTAACCCTATAAAAAATGATCCAAAAATTAACTATTGGTAATATACATATTGATATCATACGTATTGATATGTAGTGAGTCTAAAAAAGAGTCTCTGTATGGGTATGTGTTGTATCATTTCGATATGTATTGACATGTCTATGCATTACGTATTGACATGTACTGTCTCATATTGATATGTATTGGCATCTACTGTAGGATGAAAAGAGAGCATGATATTTGCAGTACGTATTGGTATGTAACATGTAGGATAAATAACATACATTTTACAACATATCAATATGTACCGTGCCTATGAATAAATATGTTCCATATATTTTGAGAATCATGATCATATCAACAAAAAAGCATGCTAATGAACTGTAGTTATATCAAAAAGAGAAAACAACATTACTACACGATCTGTCTAATGAAACAAACCTATATCAAAAAATACAAAAATCAGATTACAAAGAAACTAAACATAACAGCAGCAAAAAAAGGTGATTACAGTAACATACCTTGTTCAAATCTGAGATAAACCTAATTCGAATCTGAGATATCTAATTGAACACACAAAAATCACAAAAATTACTTAAAAAATCGAACGGAAACTGAATTCAACATTGTAAATCATCATAAACTGAAATCATAAAAGAAAGATAACAATGTACATCATAGACTGTTATTCTGATAGAAATGGATCAGACTAAACCTAATTATTCATCAAGATTTCAAGAACAACAGCAGAGGAGGATGATTAAAAAGATAAATACCTTGGTTCGAAACTCAGATGAACCTAATTCGAAGCTCAGATGAACCTAATTCGAAGCTGAGATGAACCTAATTGAAAGACACTAACATAAACTGAGATGAACCAAAACGCAGCAGCAGAGAAAACGAGAGACTGGATCTGAGATGAAAAAAAGAGGAAATAAAAGTTTGAAACTGATTTGTTCGTGATATACAGTTGCAGAAGGGTATGTTTGGAATATTGGAAAGTAGGTCTTGTGTCAACCGCACGTGGCTGGACTAGAGAATAAAAGTTCTGGTCCAAAAACATGTTTTTGGACCAGTGGATAATTTTGTTCTGGGGTGGAATACACATTAACCGGTCTTGGGTTTTTAGAACTAAACATTAATTCCTAGATTGGTAATACTGCTTGTTTGTAAGGAACCCCAACCGGCCAACCCTAGGCCCTAGTCCTAATACAGGAAGGTATACCCTCTGACTATATATACACGGTTTCTTGTTCCTTAGTTATCAAGAAACAAAATCTATAAAAGTAATCTCCGATCGCATACTAGTATTCAAGTATCACTATGAAACTCATCTCGCTCCTCTGATATCCTAATCAACACACAAAAACAAAATATCCCACCCATGGCTAACGAAAAGAGTTTGATAGGTTCTTCATTATCTATGCCAACTATGAAGAATCTCTTTTTGGAAGAAGGTAATGGAAAGAATTTAACATATTCTCCATTATCAATATATGTTGCTTTAGGACTATTAGCTTCTGGAGCGAAAGGTGAGACACTAAATCAGTTATTATGGTTTTTAAAATCTGAAAATCTTGAATGTCTTCATAGTTTTTGTTCTCAGTTTATGAATTCATTGAATAGTATTTTGGTAAACAAACTAATATGGGGCAACTATGGAGGACTCGAGTTGTCATGTGTTAATAGTGTTTTGGTTGAGAAATCATGTGTCCTAAATCCAAAATTCAAAGAGGTTGCCAACTCAATATTTAAAGCAGAAGCACGAGCTGTGGATTTTAGATTTAAGGCTAATGAAGTGAGACTGATTGTGAACCAATGGGTCGAACAGAAAACTAGCGGGTTAATCAAAGATCTAATTCCAGAAGGATTAGTAGATAGTGACACAAAGATTGTGCTGGTGAATGCACTCTATTTCAAAGGATCATGGTGTCCGGATCAGTTTGATAAAGGCTTAACCAGGAACTCGGGTTTTTATTTACTTGATGGGCATTCCTCTGTTGAAGTCCCATTTATGTTTAGCGGAAAGGAAAACCAATATATATTGTGTCACGACGGCTTCAAAGTACTCAAACTCCCGTACAAATTACAAGCACAAGCAACGGTTAGTACTAGTAGTCAACAATTTTCAATGTATATAGTTTTACCAGATGAACGCAATGGACTTGGCGAATAGATAGAGATGGCAAGTGCTGATTCAGCTAGTTTTTTTAATCAATATCTTTCGGTGGATCCACCGTCGGTACAAACAAGATATTTCAGGATTTCAAAGTTTAAGATAACATTTGATTTTGACGCTGAAAGAGTTCTCAAAGAACTGGGATTAGTTTTGCCTTTCGGACCCTAAGCTCAATTGACTGGAATGGTAAACTCAAATTTTTCAGTTACTTCTGTTATTCACAAGTGTTTTGTCGAAGTTGACGAAGAAGGAACTGAAGCAGCTGTTGCTATTGTTGTGCTTACGTTATGTGGGTGTAGAGAACCTCCTAATCCGTCCGTGGATTTTGTTGCAGACCATCCTTTTATGTTTACGATCAAAGACAACTCTACTGGGGTTCTATTGCTCACCAGATATGTTCTTAATCCCTTGTTAACATCTTGATTTTGACGTGCATAGGTCGGTCATTTTCCCTATCTACTTCTTATGGTTTTTTTTAAAAACTTTTTTTTTTATAAGTTTCACCTTTTGTTAAATCAGTTTAATCCTTGTTCCGACTTTAACAATGTGATGCACTAATCTCACTCTTAAGTCGCTGCATCAAGCCATCGACTGAAATATGGCCCATATGTTTACCGTCATCTTTTATTCCGTACCATCATTTGGGGCATACAATAAAATTCTGGGGCATATTGAATAAGATAAAAACATGGTTGGAAATAGTGTTTTTAGGCTATCCCTTATATAGCAACTTTAAAAAAATGCTAAAATACCCTTAGATGATTAGTGTTTAATTAGTGTTAATTTTAATGATTAGTTGTTAATGATTAAAGTTTGTATTAGTGTTAATTTAGGATAATAATTATCTTTTTAAAGAGATTGAATGAGTTATTATAGAAGAAGAAGAAGAAGAAGAAGAAGAGGAGGAGGAGTAGAGAAAAAAAATACTTTTTTTTTTCTTTTGTGATATTTGTGATTGTTGAAACATGTGTGATCCAAATTCGTGTGAGGAAGGTGAATCTTCATCACGTAAATCTAAGAAAATACATATCAATTACGATGGAGATACGGAGATGGCTTATTTTTTGGATAAACTCAATCTCAAACTCAACTTTTTTCTCAAGCTCAAGATGATTCCTTTGTGGAGCCAAATCCATAAGATGAGTACATTGATGAGGAAACCAATGCTAATAATACACAGGTATGGTTGTAGACGTTGTTTAGTATCCATTTTGTAGCTTGAATCCACCACCAGTTTGGATTTTTGAACTTAGTTCGGCGCAACAGGGTTAGGTTCGGCAAATAATTTGGATGCCGAACCTTGAAATATAAGAACAATTCGTTTTATACGATTGAATTCTATATAAGCCGAACTGTCCTTGAATTTTTTTTTCGCGCCAATTAATTTACTTGGTTCATCTTAGAATGTTGTTCCATTATAAGTCGAACCCAGTACTAAAATATTTCTGAATTACAATATCGTGTTCGGCTGTCACGTATTCCAGCCGAACATAGTTTTATTGGTTTGATAAATCTCAAGTGTGCTGGTTCGGCTTATAATATTAGTCCCCAATGAGCCAGACCCTTATATGTTTACTAGTTCGTCTTAGTAATTCTAACTTGAATTAGCTTAACCGTAAGATTGGCTTTCAAGTATTTTTACGAATCAACCGAACCTTACCCTGAACGTATGTGATATTGTTGTAGATTGTTCCTGAAATGGAAACTATGTAGGATCAACCACCGCCGGTTGATGTCATTTATGAAGATACTAAAGATCACTTCCAAACTGACTTGGTAGGTAACGTAATTTACGTTTTTATTAATTTTCAAGTATGTTGTATTCAAAATCAATAAGAAAACTTAATTTTTGTACTTGTGGATATGTAGACGTGGAAAACTAAAGATGAAGTTGTTAAATGGGCTGAGGAACATGGTTGGAAAATCAATTGTGTCCTAGTTCAAGGAAGACAAAGCCGAAAGGAGCGGGTTGATATGGTTTGTGAGAGAGGTGGGAAGAAAGTAAGCAAGAATAAAAAGGGTGAGGTGTATGTTGGGAATACCGGGAAAAGTATAAGACTAAATCAAGGAAGATAAATTGTCCCTTCAAAATCGTCTTCAATTGGAACTCAAATGAAAGGGTTTTCACCTTGAATAAGGATATGGATTGCCGTCATAACCATCCACGTCCAAAGGATCTTCATGGACATTATAGAGTCGAAAGACTCAAAGCTCATGAATATGCGGAGGTAGATAAAATGACACGACCACGTATGGCACCCTCTAAAGTTCTTAGTAAATTGAAGGAGGATGATAAGAATAACAAGACTACGTTGCAACAAATCTATAACGCTAGAAGTACTTTGAGAAGGAAGGATTTGCAAGGTAGGTTGGTGATGCAACAATTATTGTGGTTGGCGCAAAAGAATAACTATGCTTTCCAAAAGAAATTGCATGAATTCGGCCATGTGACACACCTTTTTATTGCCCATCCGGAATGCGTAAAGTTGGTGTTATGCTTCCCACAAGTTCTCATATTGGATTGCACTTACAAGACCAATAAGTATGAAATGCCCTTGATGAACGTTGTTGGTCATACGTCAACCAAGTCACCTTTCACCGTTGCTTTTTGTTTTTTGAAAAATGAGTTGAAAGAAAGCTATGTTTGGGCATTGGAACAAGTGAAGTTAGTCTTCCGGGAGGATGCTCTTCCAAAGATCATGGTAACCGACCAAGAGGCGACATTGTTGTTTGCTATAAGGAAGGTATTTCCAAACGCGCAGAACTTTTTTTGTACCTTTCATATATGGAATAATGTTAGGAAAAAATGTCAACCGATAATTAAACCACTTAAGTTGAAAGAGCTAGAGAAGATTGCTAAATTAATGGATGGAGAACGAGAAGTGAAGAAGAAACAATTCAAGAAAGAATATGAGGCTAATGAAAGGATGTGGGAATGTTTCTCCAACGATTGGGATGCTTTGGTATGGTCAATCACCGAAGAAGTGTATGAAGAAATTGTTGCAAAACTCATTAAGAATTGGAGCGTCAAATACCCGGAAATCATCATATATTTACGCAAGCAATTTTTGGATACCAACAAACATAGATTTGTAAGGGCATTTAAAAACCACCACAAGCACTTCGACAACCAAGCTACAAGTATGGTAGAGTCGGCTCACTATCGTTTGAAGAGGAATCTATTTGGGTGCGTGGACACGTTCGTCATGGTATTTGACGCAATAGAATACTATTTCATGAGTGATGTTACAAGAATTAAAACGTTATTCGAGAAAAGTCTAATGATGAAGCATGATGATTTTTTGGATGATAAGTGGATCCGGGGACTAATCCATTGGGTCTCTCATTTATGCCTTGAACTTATAATGAAGGAAGTGGATTTGATGGACACAATGGATGCTAACTCCCAGAAGAGTGTGTTTCTAAAATGAGGCAAAGCATGGGACTTCTGTGTCGGCATGATCTACTTCAGTACAAGGATTTTATGGTACCTTTTGAGGATATTGATCCTCATTGGAAACAATTGAGTTTTGACCCTATCCCCGACGATGACGATGATGTAGAGATTTGGGACACACCTTATGGGAAAAGGTTGGCCGAGATGTACCGTGGGATGTTCCGAGCTCAAAAACAAATCTTATGGCACAACATGATGCCAATCCTATATCCTCACACACAACAAGGTATACTAGAACCGGAAAAGGGGCCACAAAAAGGTAGGCCACCCTCCAAAGAAACCCGAAAAGAGCAAAGAGCAAAAGCGAATGTACTTGGAAAAAAAAAGGGTCCTATCGGAAGGGATCCAATCAGGGTCGAGTACCACGTTGCAAAGTACAAAGAAGATAAGAAGGTAATAGAGAAGATATACAAGATGGATGAAGTGAAACTTTCAAAGAAACGTGGTCGACCAAGCAAGGATAAAGGTAAAACAAGTAACAAAGAAGTTAACAATAGTGGTCCTCTATGTCCTCCCCCGTTGCAAGAAGACGTCAAGCTTAAGGGTAAGATGTTTCCATCTCAACAAATGGAAACAACAAAGTGTACTCCGGTGTCCAAGCAAAAGGAGAAAAAAATCATATATGCGGGTGGTAAAATGAAAGGTCCTAAAAGAGATAGTTGGGAAAGTATTTGCGACCTACTAATATGATTTACAAAAACTACTTGCTCAACCTACCCGAAGCCATTCACGAGTATATCATATCTATGGAAGATGTCGGAGGGGATGGCAATTGTGGTTTCCATGTCACCGTGGAAAAACTAGGAACTTTTTAAAGATGGAAACCATCTGGTGGAGCAAGGGTACGAAGTAAATTATATAACGGAAATATTGTTATAAAAACTACGCCGAAACAAGGACTTATACAAGTCAATGATGAGAGGTGGCGGAGACCATGGGGTCACACAAATGTTTATTAGTTTTGAACGGCGTTTACATGGGGATATCGTCATCACAAGTGACCATTGGATGCAAATGCTGATGTGTGGGTTTTTAATTGCGGAGACCTTCAATTGCGTTGTTCATTCTTTTGGGGGTGCTGGAAGTTGTTTCACCTACGCTCCGCCAACAAAACCTTGCCATGAGGATGTGAAAGATAGAAGACTTGTTATTGCATTTGTTCAAGGCTGCCATTATATCGGTCTTAAGCTTAGACCCGGTTGCCCAATACCTCCATTGTGTCCATTAGCCTTTTGGCCTCTTCTTCAAGAAAATTACTCGATGGATTGGTGTGCAAATTATGGGACGAAAATGGAACTTTGGAGAAGTTTGTATCCACCGCTACAATGCGGACTAATAAATCTAAGGGATGATGAGGATGAAGATGATGAAGAGGTTTTTGAAGATGATGAAGAAGATGTTGTAAGGTTAGGATCACCCTAATACTTAATCTAATACATCGGGTGGATATATTTTGTTTTTGCATTTTGTTTTCATTGGATGCCGAGGATGATATGAGATTAGGAATGCTATATAATGTATCCTCAAGCGCATTTTATGAATTGAATATATTTTATGGTATGTATCCTTAAACGTTGATTACGGATAAAATATTTTGCCGTTTTTAAGAACTATGTTTGTTGGTGCAAAGGAAGTGAACTATGAGTTTCAGGTTCGGCTATCACGTATAAAATAATTTGAGTCGAACTAGCGTCATGCACACTTACCTAACATAGAGTGTAATGTTCGGCTCAAAAGTTATATTCAATGATAAGCCGAACCTTGAAGTCTAGACTGAATATTTCCAAGTGTGATAGTTCGGCTCGCGGATGTGGTTATTTGTTTGCCGAACTATGTTTATGAAAATATACATGAACATACAGTATAATGTTCGGCTGATTTAGTTATTTGCTCTACAAGCCGAACCATGTAAGATGAACAAAAAACTTTTGTTCAAGTATGAAGGTTCAGCTTATATGTTATATTTATGAAAATAGCGGAACTTATTACTGAGATTTTATTACGAAACCCGTTTGAAATCATAAAATCATAAAATCACCATTACAAACTAATCATTACAAAGTAACCATTACAAGCTTCTTATAACCTAAACGAGTTATGAGAAACTTCCGAAGGATGATGTAGTGAGGTTCATATTTGAAATTTTTTCCTTTCCATTTTCTCCATTCCTCTAGAGCTCGAACAACAATCTCATCATTTGTTTTACCTTTAAGCCGATACCGGTTGACGATCCGAACCATGGCTATGAAGTCCTTAACTTTATTTTTAATTGTTTCAATTCGACAAAACAATGATGCGCTATCCCGGTTGTTAGAATTACCTGTTTCGTTGGTGAATGCTTCATGAATTCTGACCAAGTAGTACATACTCATGAGCCCATTTACCCGTCGCTCAGCACCCTTCTCCGGATAGTACGTTACATTATGTTTGCAAAGAGACAAATCTTCCTCTATAGTATACTTAGGACTAGAGGTTGCCATTTTTTGTTTTGATAATGAGATACCATACGTGGGTATATATATATGTTTGATAATTTTTACTATTTGTAACGACTATTTTTTTAAAGTCCAACGACTAGTTTTTCAAAATTTGAAAAAACTACAGGGTTCGGCAGACTCGACTTTTATTTTATAAGCCGAACCTGACAAATACTCGACCATCTAGTGTATCTCGTCACAAAGGTCTCTTATAAATCTCGGAATTCTTATCTTCAGCTATCTGTAACATACTCTGAGCTCGTATCTTCCTCCATGGCGTATTTTCCAAAGGCTTTGAATTCTTGCTTCCTAATTATAAAGGAATGAAAAGTTAGTTATACAAAAAGAAAATAAAATTACATATTTCAACATAAAGCTTCTGGATTACTCACTTTTTCTTCATTAGTTGCGCTGCGATGATATTGATTAACCCATCCTAATACTCTGATGTAATTTTCATCGTATAACGGATTTGCTGGAATCTTTCTAATTTCGGCCGCTTACGCTGTTTCAGATTTCCATCTAACCGAAAATGAAATTCTTTTACTCTTTTCCAAAACATTGAATAATGCACATCGGAACGTTCACCATAAACACGATAAGTGCGGATGAAAGCTCGAACAAGCATTTTATCATCTTCTACGGTGAATGGTTCCATGAATGAATACAGAAGGAAAAGTAAAATACGCAGAGCCAAATAAGTTACACAGAGCCAATACGATAAATAGAATACTATATATAGAAAAGGTATCAACGGATATATTTTTTGGGAAAAAAAACTAGCTATTGTACAGTACATCCATCAGTGTACGGTTCGGCTCATATGAACAATTTACTTATCAGTCGAACCATATGAGCAACAGGTTCGGCTATTACGAAAATACTCGTTTGAGCCGAACCCAAGGTACTTAACATATAAACCCAAACAAGGTACTTAACCAAACAAGTGTATTTAACAAACCATAACAAAGTAAGAGTACTTAATGACTAATAACAAAGACAATGTATTTAACAAAGAAAATACGGACATTCAAGGCAGTTTACACATCCAAAACTTATAGTTCAATGACCACGACCTCTTTTCCCTTTTGGACGGACATTATCGTCGCCTTCACCTTCTTGCCGTGGTCTCTTGCTCGTCAGCCTTTTTGCGGGTTTATCTGGTCCTTTCCCTTTATTTATAACTGCATCCCACTTGTTGTACCAATCCTCTTGCTCCTCCACCGTCATCGCAATTTTGCAAGAAAGTCATTTCTTCAAATTTTTCAACAACTCCTTACCCGCCGCGACCTGAGGATAGAAAAGTCAAGAGTTTTAATATTTAAGAACTAACAATTAAACGTGTAAAAATTAAACATCTAAAAATTGAAGAAATCGTTTACCATTATTTTGTATGCCTTTTGAGTGTTAACAGTCTTGGACTTCTTTTTGGCGAGCTTTGCCTTCTCCTTGTCAGCGACAACTTGACTTTCTCTATTAATAATCAGGGGATGTGAAATTTCATTATACCAATCCATGTAGCCCGGCTCAACTTCACGAGGATCTTCATCCAAAATTTGTAAGTGAGACGTATTTAACTTGTTGGCTTCAAATTTTCTCCAGTATTCTAAGGTTGGTTCTGGATTATATTTGGGAGACCACGAAGAAGCGGTGCTTTTGGTTCCCTTGGAACCTAATGACATCAACTTGAAATTATCGTCAACCATTGGGAGTGTTTGGATAGATCCTAATTGACGTAGTACTCGACGAGGATCATATATTACAAAACCACCTGGATAAAAAAAATGTTTGTAGTACATACCTATCGGCACACGATTATCTTGAACAACATAATCTTCTTGAAGATCTCTCAAATATGGATCAAATACCACGTCACTCCCATATAAAAAGTCTAATGTCTCTCTCAACTTAATAAACACTTCTTTCTTATTCCTTATCTTGCTTTCCTCAAACTCATATCGAGCCGCAGTTGGCGTTGTATTAACCCAACTGTCATGTGTTTTGGCCAATTTCAATTTTGGGAAATGATCATATGCCCACACCTATATATCCTCGAACAAAGAAAATGAATTCCTACTGTTAATGAATAATTCAGACAATTCAAAAAATGAATTCCTACTGTTAACCAAAAAAGTGGTAGTTCAGTGCAAGGTTCGGCAGAAAACCAATCCTACAACACAAGCCGATTCTTGAACTGTCAAGGTTCAGCACACAATAAAAATTCACATATTTGCCGAACCTTGAAAGTACAAGGATCGGCTTGTGTTTTATGTTTCATTTTGCGCCGAACCTTTCAATGAACTACCAATATTTTAGTTAGAAAGAACGAAAAATTCATATTTCATGAAGATAATTACCTGAAGCATAGTGAAATTTCCTCCAATGTTTGTATCTGCCAACCTAGAGGCTTGTGCGAGTTGATTGAGTAGGTAGGTAAGTGACGCTGTCCCCCAAGCATAACTATTAACGGAGTGAACATCCTTGAAAAATTTGAGATATTGAGCACTCACCTTGTTCCCAGATAGGTCGGGAAAGATATCTCTTCCAATAGTGTACAACATATATGCTGTTGCAGTTTGCTTTACTAACTCCTTAGTCATCACCAACTTTCCATCTTTCACCTTCTCCGTTGTATCCGAAAAATAGTTTTTCAACCTCCACAACTTAAACTTCTTGTTTTTATTGTGGCATGAAGAGTTTCCTCCGCCAACTTATACAACTCATCCCAACTCATATTATAGGATGCAACATCCACACCTTCGCCGGTTACGTACACTAAGGCCTGTAATCTTATTTGTGTCATCGGGAGTGATCGTCATCTCGCCAAATGGGAGATGAAATGTGTAAGTCTCCGGAGCGAATATCTCGGTAAAGGCGGAGGATGTCACGCTATCACATTCCTGATGACCATATCTAATGGCATGCCATAAACCAGAGGCTTTAACTATAGCAATCACCTCAGGAACTTCCTTATACAAATCCCAATGTGCATCCCTTTGATGTATTAAAACTCTGAATGCATGAAAATGGTCAGGAGTTTCATATATCCTCTTATCCCAAGACTCTCTGTAACCAATCAACACCTTGCCTCCGTCGGCTGGAAGACCGTGTGGTAGACCATCTTCTTGCGCAGCGATTACATCATCATCATCAGGAATGTGCAACCCAACAGTACGTGGTGTAGCATCTTGCTTCTCTTGGGATGATTCTTGTTGAACTTCCACATCAGGTTGATCTTCCACATCTTCTTCCAAGTTTTTACTTTTACCCTTTTCTTTCCTATACATAGTACAAAACCATAATTAAGTATAATCCTACAGAATACATAACACATCCTAAATAATATAAATTATCCTTTTGTTTCCCATATATAGTAGAATACCATTATTAAGTATAATCCTACCGAATACATGGCACATCCTAAATAATAAAAATTACAGTGACAAGTTCGCCTTATACGTATCCCAGTCGAAACAGCCGAACCAAATATATACAAAGTTCGGCAATGTTCAGAATATGCCAAACTGTTCTTAAATATAAGTTCGGCTTGTAATAAATAACATGTTTTCACCCGATCTTTTCTCTGTGTAAAAAAATTCCTAGGTTTTTCTAATTAAATCTAATCTAACAATCAATGATACTGCATTTAGCAATAAATTAAATAGTTGGGTTTGTAGAAATACCTTCTAATCATCATTTCTTGGGTTTCTTCTTTACTTGATTGAACTTCTTTGTCAATTTCGGTTTGAACTCCTTCTAATGGTTGTTGGTCTTCATTTGACGGATTAGAAAAAGATTTGGACCGCCTACCCATTGCTTTTTGTTTTCCACGAGCCATTTTATAGTTGTGTTTAATCGACGATCAACTTTTATGCATCGACGATTAATTTCGGCGACGAAATATGAACGTAACCGTTTTCTCCGAGTTGGTTCGGATAGAGAAGAGGAGAGGAATCAAATATGTTCTTCGATGTTTCTTATGCTTTTACCCCAATGAGGAATTTTTTGCTTTTATATCACCTTATGGGCAGTTTAGTAATTTACTCATTTCTAGAATATTCTTATAACTTCCAAATAGTTCGACTTATTATAAAATTGGACATTTGCGCGAACCTATTGCTAGGAATATTAGGGAATTCACCAACATGGTTCGGCTGATACGGCTACACATTTAAGAGCCGACCTTTTTTACTTAGCATATTAAGGATGGTCAGCAATTAAGTTCGGCTAATACACATTACTTATTTATAAGCCGAACCTTACACTGTAACTTAGGTTTTACCATGGTACTCAAAGCATAACATTTTACTTAAAAGCATAACATTGTACTTAAACATAAAAGCATAACATTGTACTTAAAAATAAAAGCATAACATTGTACTTAAACATCGAAAGCATAAAATTGTTTTTTCCAAGCAAATAACATTGTGCCAAATTCAAACATTACTTAAAAACCAAACAATAAAAACCAAGTGTACTTCAATTTGAACATATTCATTCATTGAGCACGACCGTGTTTGCTACCTCCACCACCCTTTTTTCCACCACCGCGACCTTTTTTACCACCACTTCCACTAGCACCTTCACCTTTGTTGATTACTCCATCCCAATGGTTGTAAAGATATTCTTGTTCTTCCACCGCCATCTTTGCATTGCAATCAAGTTTCTTCTTCATGATCTTCAACACGTCTTTAATCCCAGCAACCTAATAAAATGTAGTTCAAACTAATAAGCAACAATACACAAAAAAATTAAAAACAACTTTAAAATTATGCACTCAATATACCATAGTTCGGTAAGACTTTGCAACATCCTCAATGCCTTTGGAGTTCTTCCTCGTCTTCGTCTCCACTTCCTTTTGTTTTTGATTTCCACTCCTAGCATATACCAAATCTTGACTTTCCCTATTAATGATTAAGGGATGTGAAATTTGGTTATACCAATCTATATAAGAGGGGTCAACTTCACAAGGATCTTCACGCAACTCTTCTAAGTTTACCCTACTTAATTTGTTCTCTTCCAATTTATCCCAACATTCAATGGTAGGATCGGGATCATATTCGACATTCCATGCACTATCAGTACTCTTAGTTCCCTTAGAACCCTTGGGCAACAACTTGAACTTTGATTCCTCTAGTAGCGGAATCGTTTGGATAAATCCATATTGACGGAGTACTCGACGAGGATCAAACAATGTAAAACCTTCGGGATAAAACAAAGGCCCGTAGTACATCCCCAATGGCATATCTTCATCTTCAACAACTTCATCCTCATCTTCATCCTGCTGGTATGGTTGAAATACAACGTCTTGAACAGTCAAAGAGTCTAACTTTTCTCTCAAAGCTATCAATATTTCCTTTTTATTCCTCTTCTTGTTTTCCTTGAAAATCCAGTTCGTCGAGGTAGGGAATGTATCTACCCATTTGTCATCTTCCTTTGCCAATTTCAATTCCGGGAAATGGTCATATATCCATACCTACATCAAGAATATATAAAAAATCCATTTCGCCGAGGTAGGGAATGTATCTACCCATTTGTCATCTTCCTTTCCCAATTTCAATTCCGGGAAATAGTCATATATCCATACCTACATCAAGAATGTATATATATATATAAATAATACTATTTATCATGATCAATGAAATTGGATCATTGAGACTGCTAACTTAGGAAACAGAGTAAAGTTCGGCTGATAAAAAACATCAACAAAGAGCCGAACAAAAAAGGTTCGGCTCAAAAATATCGCATAAGCCGAACCTTGTTAAAGTAGGTTCGGCAAAAACATAAAATATAATTATAAGCCGATTTTAGTGATTAAAATTTAAATATAGTGTGCAAACTTACCTGAAGCATAGTGAAATAACCTCCAATATTTGTACTTGATAACCTAGAGGCGGTTCCAAGTTGATCGAAAAGGAAAGAAAGGGTTGCGGTTCCCCAAGAGTACTTGTGGAAGCTTTTCAAATCCTTTAACAATTGAAGATATTGAGCATTCACCTTGTTCCCACTGTTATCAGGAAATATTACACTTCCTAGAGTATACAACAAATACGCGGTAGCAGTGCGCCTAACTGTGACTTCGTCCATAACCATCTCTCTTTTTAAAATTTTCTCATTTGTATCTCCAAAACACTTTTTCAAAGCGGTGAACTTGATTTTCTTCAACTTATTTGTGCTAGAATCCACAAACTTCACCTCTTTAGCAGCGCAGGCAAACTCCAATTCTGTCTTGTCTTTTGGCCAACCAAGAGTTTCCTCGGCAAGTACATACAACGCATCCCAAGTCATTTCATAAACCTCAGATTTCACATTTTCCCCCTTCATTCTAAGACCACTAATCTTTTGTGCATCATCGGGAGTAACTGTCATCTCGCCAAAGAGGAGATGAAATGTGTAAGTCTCCAGACAAAATCTCTCATTGAAGGCTGAGTTTGTAACTGCATCAAAATCCTCTTGTGCATAGAAAATAGCAGGCCATAAAACAGAGCCTTGTACTAAAGCCACCACCTCAGGTGCCTCTTTGAAAATATCCCAATATGCGGCACTTTGGTGTCTAAGTACGCGGACTGCATCCCTGTAATCCGGAGTCTCATAGATTCTCTTCGCCCATGACTTCTTGTAGCCAACACTCTTCCACCATCTTTCAGAAGACCATGGGGCAAACCATTCTCGCGAGCACGTATGACATTATCATCACTAGGAATGTGCTTACCTGTCTCCCTTGATGTAACAACTTTCTTCTTTCCTTTATCTTGTTTTTGTTGGGTTTCTTGTTGTAGTTCTTCTTGTGGTTCTTCCTCTTCATCATCACAATCCTTATCTTCATCATTGCCGGGCTCTTGCTCTTCTACAGGAAATGAGACACTTTCGTCAGTTCCCCTTTTCCCTGCATGCAAGTTCTTTCTACCACCAGCTCGAGGTTTGGGAGTTTTCGAATTAGAAGGAGTCACTTCCATTGTTCTCCTCTTAGGCTTCTCTTTGAATTTTCCCGGATGGTTACTAAAACAAATGATACACCTTAATTGATTTTCCTAAAAAAATAAATATGTTTCTACTACTAAACAAGATGATAAGTCACCTATAAATACACAAGTTTATACCAAACATGTTAGCCATACATAGAGTAAAGTTCGGCGCATTCGATATTTATTAAAATGAGCCGAACAATCTAAGATAACATATACACGTACTGAAGTTCAGCTGATTATCATCAAAATTACGATGAGATGAACAAGTAGGTTCGGCTGATTCGATATTTAAAACACAACATACCTATCAGCCGAACTGTTCTTCGTCTGTAGAAAAAAAAATACAGGTTCAGCCGAACAACACACTGTAACCACTGAAACCACAATGAATCATCGATTACATTCATCAAATTAATGAAATACGAAAAACCAAGCAATGGGGTTGTGGGAAATACCTTTCTATGTGCAATTTTAAGGAATCAAGGTCTATTTCTCGCTCTCCAACACCAATAAATCCATTATCCTCTTCAACTTCATCTTTATCAAAAACCCTAGGTTGAGTTGCTGCAGAAACAACTCCTGGATCAAGCAACTTACCTGATCTAGCAACTCGCTTATAACGAGGTGGCATAATGTCTATGGGTTTAATCGAATTTGTTTTTGGTGATTCAACGTTTTTTACTGATTTTTGAGAAGAAAATGAAGAAGAGAGAAGAAGGAGAAGAAAAAGAGGGAAGAAGAAGAAGATGAATAAATTTGTTTTAAGTTTTGAATTAAATGGGTTAATTAGTAACGGTTAATTAGTGGGAGGGTAGTTAATTATGGGATGTTTAATTAGTGGGAGGGCAGTTAATTCGAGGATGGTTAATTAGTGAGAGGATTTTAGGATTAGAATTTAATTTAGAAGAAGGATAATGATGTAATTTAAACTATATAAGAGTATTACAGTAACTTAAGCATCACTAGACACCCCATATCATGAATCTTTGGATGGCACAATAAGTCTGTATGCCCCAAAATTTTATTGTATGTCCCAAATGATGGTACTTTATTTTAGTTTCGCTCAGAATTGAGCCAGTGCATGCGCTGAAATGGTCATGGGCCACTGAATAACTAGTGAATAGTGTGCACCGAGAAAAATGACATGTCAATAGCCCATCAGGGTCTCAAGCGAGTCATACGTTCAAACGTAGCACTGAACTCATATGAATTGATTGGCGTTGGCCAGTAATCAATGAGTTTGGTTAGGTGATAGACTTGGTAATAATGGAAATGGTATGTCGAGGTGATTCATTGAATATGTTTGCTTAGTGGTTAAAACTAGAAATCCAGCTATCACCCAATATTCCAAATATGTAAACTGACAAAAGATTGTAAATTAACCCAAATTGGTTGCTCACACGTCATGCCAGATATTAGTTCGTCATTACTCTTTTGTAGTTTCTGATTTTTGATAATGTTTCCAAACTCATTTACTAAAGTTTCCCATTTTCATTTTTCATTTTTTCATTTGTTGTAAACATTTAAATTCTGAACATGGAACTTAATTAGTAGTAATCAAAAGAAAAAGCAATTTGGCAAATTGCATATATCAAGTAACCTCTAGTCCATAAAACAATGTCGGTATTAAATGTTGGATATTTTCAACAAATTCTTGAATCGAAGGCATTTAGGCTACTCTCGGGGTTCGACCTGTCCGGTCAGGTCGCTGGGGTCTATGGGCAAGGGGCCCCCTGCAGAGTGCGAGACAGCGTCTCGCTGGAAATTTTCTGTTCTAGGGTTCCTATTGTCAGTTAGAAAACTGAACATAAAACTCGTTTCACCAATGGAAGCATTGAAGGAAGAGACGCGCATGTTCACTATGAAAAGATGCCTGTGGAGATGAAAAGTCATCTCCAAAGGGTGTGATTTCCTCTTTAAATAGAAGACTTGTTTTCATTCAAAACACATCTCTCAACTTTCTCTGTTTTCTTTCTTACAAGCATCATCAGTATCAAAACCAGTGTGTTCTTGGTTGGATCAAGGTCGTACAAGCTTTGAATCCAACAACTGTTGTGGGGCTTCAAGTATCCTGACGGCGATATTCATTGACCTGTTTGTACTCGCCAATTCAATTGGGAAAGGGTCGAATAATTGTCGAAAAGAATCTTTCATTAGAGCCTTGAACCCTAATACAACATTCTTTTCTTCACCCTGTGTTAGTGTCTATTTTCCAACATTAAAGAGAGTCCGTTTTCGGATCTACAAGCATGTCTCTGAAAAGACAAACGGAAAATGGGTCGTTTGTCCAAATATTTTTAAAACATGGTTCAAATGGAGGAGTAAAAATTATTATGGGTGAAATTGACACAAAAAAATAGCAAGGATGAAACTGGATTCATCATGACTTAAACTTAAAAAATAGCAAGGATGAAAGTGGATGCATCCTGATGTAAATTAAAAATAAAAAAAAGTATTTGAAAATGGGTAGGATGAAAGTGTTTACATCCTAGCTATTTTTACATATTTTTCCATTTAAACAGTATCAAAATCTAAATATCCTTTTCACCCAGAAATTGTTGATTTTGGTCTTTTTAACCAATTTTGTGAAAAAACAAAATCAAAATAATAGAAATCAAAACCAATTTAAGTAGTATATTCTGTATTCTTCACCCGAGCAAGTATGATTTTTTTTTTTTTTTTTGATGGTGAGCAAGTATGATTCACGTGAACAAATTCTCATCCCGCTTAGCCAAACATGATCTCAAAGACGCATACAAGTGATAAGTGAGTGTTGACTCAAACCTCTACCTATGTTTGAAGTCGGTGCAGGTTCGGGGGACAATTATCATTTTCCGGATGCCTAATGCTCGTATTTTTGGGGTTTATATAAGTATCCGGTAATTAAACAAACTATTTCTTTTCTTTGTTTGTGATATCGCATTAAACAAAAGAAATTCTTTTTTTTTTTTTTCTTTAAGGTGCTTTTTTCAGTGGGAGTAAGTGGGAGGGATCACGTGAGTAAGTTTCCGTTTCATTTCAACTTCTACTATAAATATGTGCTCATTATCCTTTTCCTATTGAGCCACTAAATTTCTCTATATAGCTAGTGACCGACCCCTAGTTGTGTCTCGTTTCTCATTTGGTCAAAAACACTCAAAACCCATCACTACTTCCACTCAAAGAGAGAAAATGGAACCACCAAGAACTCAAGGGATGAATATATCTGCTGCAGGAGAAGATGAACAAGACAAGATCATCAACGAATGGTATTACTATAACTCATTACCCTTTTGATTTCGATTATACCATGTCCATTTGCTTATAACTCTGTGAAGTTTATCTTCTTTTCTTTCTTTGAACGATTATATGTGATTTTTATGTTTGTTTTGTTCTTGTGATGCAGTTGTTCATGCTGTTATGATTGCACAGATAGTTGCTTTGATTTCTTATGCTGTTATCTCTGCTAGAATTTGAAATCTTTCTTCTCTCTTTCAATTTCTGTAGTTTGTTCAATGGGAAAACCACTGTAACTTTCTTCTGTATTTTTCTCTCTGAAATTAAAGAGCTTCTTATGGAAAAAATACTGTAAAAGATTTTGCATTTTTCACCTTCCTTAATTTATTCTTGTTTGGGACTTTGTAAACGTAGGTGAAGAAGACTTACTATATAATTATGATTGTGTATTTGTGTGTGTCGACTCCATAATTTGAAGAGAAGACGCTGTTTTGAGTTCATGTTAGATCTTCACCTTCTTTACCTACGTTACAGCTTACCAGTAGAAGTGGGTTTACAGAATCAATTAAAGATTAAGAATCAAGGGAAATGCATTAATTCAGATTCCAATACGTGTCGAGTTGTGGTTGGTTATTTTCTTCCAGCCGTTTAGTCAAACTTATGGTCTTCACCAGTCACAGTCTACCACCTGTAAATGAACAGTACTGTACAGTCAACTTTTGTTGGCAGAGTCCTCTGTGAAATCCATATAAACTAAAGAAAGAAACAGCAGAAAAAACAAAAGGACCAGAAGATAATCAAGAACAGAACAAAAATTCAAAAAAAAAAAAAAGGGAATTTGGATCAACTATAATGGGGAGGTTATATTTGTACAATCTTAAACACCACAAAATTTATATTTCTAGTTTTACATTTCTTTGCTTGCTAATATGGTTCTTGCTAGCCTGCCAGTTGCATTTGCACCTGCACCTGCACCTAATGCATGTCAAAATGCAACATAAATGTATTTTCTCTCTTCTTCCATGTTCCACAAATTTATAGCTCATTCAATCCTGCATTACATAGGAACAAAAATAAAAATGTTGCCAAGACAGGAAGCTTTGATATTTGGATATTTTGATCAGAAAACGAAATTTATAAGCATTAGGAAATGAAGCAGCATTGAAGGATTATATACAGATACCTCGTCATCAGCTTTATCATCATGTTCCTTCCTAAGGCGTGTCCGACCACCTTCTCTCTCGAAAGGTAATTTCATGGGTCCAAATACAGTATCAACATCAATATTTCCCTTGATTGAATATCCAGTTCCTCTTCCTCTAATCATCTCCCACATTGCAGACCCAAAATCCTTTGGTCTAAATAAAATTGGAACCTCAACAATCCCCTGCGCTTTCTTTTCTATTTTTGCAGATTTTGATAAACGAGCACCTCCAATATTTGTGCCGCCGATCCATACTTCATATTCCAATACGTTTAAGCACAAATCAAAATCATTCTTGTTATCCAATTTGATGTGCAAAGTTGCACTTGTTTCGTCAAATGCAAACTTGCCAAACCTAATCTTCGCCAATTCAACTTCTGGCTTATAAGGTACAGGTATTTCTCCAGTCTTCTCCATGGGCAGTGTGATTCTTCCTATAACGGGTACATCTACAATGAGCTCAACATGAACTTTGTAAGGAATTATACTGCCGGGGTTAATGTCGTCATAGGTGCTCTTGATGTCGTCGTAAATTATAGTTAATGGGATTTGAATTGTTTCTGATCCATGGGAATGAATAGTACCCTTGTCAGGGATTAAGCCTGAAACAAGCTTTCGACCTTCACTCTCAATTAGGTAGTTTATATCAACTAGAGGTATCGGATTTGGGTTTGTGATGAGGACTTCAACACGGAGCTCCGCTCTTTTTGAATCGATTGAATCGATGTGTATCGCTTTTACATCGGCTGTTGGCTTACCAAATCCGACCTTTTCTTCAATTTTTTCTCCAACATCGTGTATGAAACCCTTCACTTTACCTAAAAACCCCGGTTTGTGTTCTTCATTTTCTTCTCCTTCTGCGTGTTTGGGCTTATCCAGCGTCATGGCTCCGAAACCTAGGATAAAATCAAAAGAAAATTGCCAAAACTAAGTTTTACCGCAATTTCTTGCTCAAAAATAAAGAATTGTTACCAACATAGATCTGACCTTGAAAGAACAATATAGAAACAAACCCCTCGCCGACGGGCAACGACGATTGATAATGTAAACAAAAGAGAAGATTTTTTTCGAAGAGATGCTAGGAGATGAAAATAAACAGCAGTGGAAATTTATGTTGCATTCTAAAATTTAACCCTTGAAAGTAGCCGTTATAATGCGGCCCAAGTTCATAACGAACTTTTGAATAGACAATTGCGCTCCGCCTATTATTTGATTTCTTTATCCACTGTATATTAGTGCAACTTTATCCCGCGTCTCAAACTTAAGATAATTCAAACTTGAGCATCTGGTACTGTGCCGTGCTGGCTAAATGGTACCGTGCCGTGCTGGCGAAATTGCAGAAGACAACTGACTAGGCTAGGTTAATAAGCCGGTTACATTGAGCAGGGTAAAAAAGCTTCATACTTCATGTCAACGCTGAATGGTGACTTGATTTTGCATTTTATCAACTCAAATAATATTGTAATTTTTTTTCAGTTTTAAAGTTTTTGGTAAAGTACTTAACCACGATTTAAATTAGTCTTCGGAGTTCAGATAATAATCTCTCTAATTCTTTTTCAATTTTAAAGTCTTTGGTAAAGTACTTAACCACGATTTATGTTAGTCTTCAGAGTTCAGATAACAATCTGTCATTTATGGAATCGTAATAAATGTACAAATAAGAAAGATCGATATTGTATATTTTTTAAAGCAAGTCTCATTGTCGTACATATATATGCACAATGTCTCTTTCCCGAAAATCAAAATCTTTATTCCTTTAGCTGTCTGACTAAATTGGTTAGGATCACTATTTAATCCAGTGAATTCTTGAAATATTTCTCGTATATCTTTAAGGGTCTTCTTTTATATACCCCTAAAAAGCACTATTGATACCCCAAGGTAGTTGAAAAAACGGTTAAAAATTAGTTAGTAGAAAATTTGATAAAAACTTGATTTCTTTTTATAAACCTACCCCTTCCCTTTAATAATAACCGTGAGGATATGCAGAAATTACAAACCCTAAATCTAGTCGGGGAAATTAGGTTAAGGCCCGACCCATGGATAACCCATAATATGAGGCCCTTAATTAAAAGAAGTTTAAATCAAGGCCTCGAGTTATTAAAAGACATCCATGCTCTTTTATATATTGTCAAGTCCCAAATTAAATAAAATTTAAATTTAAGCCCAAAATTATTAAATATAGGCCCAATATTATTAAAGTATAGTGTGAATGTGTAAACAGAAGTTACACATGCATATGGCATGTGTATACAGAAGTTACACATCCTTATGTCATGTGTAATGCAAAGTTACACATCATTAAAATAGACATCAAAAAGAACGCATACAAAAATTACATGTATTACTTTAATATTCATTTATAATAATTTCTTAGCATGTGTAACTAGAAGTTACACACGCTTCTGTCTATTGTAATTGAGAGTTACATATGCATCTATCTAGTGTAATTGAGAGTTACACATGCATCTGATTTGTGTATTCAGCGTCAACTCCAATTCCAGCGAGACTATTATCACATTTAAGCAATTAGCCGTTATGAAATTATCTGAAACCTGAAATATAACAACAAGCAATCAGTGTTTATAATATTAAAATGAACAGTACATACAACAATGTGGTTTCATCTACACGAATCACATTCTATCATAGGGAGATGTGAAATCAAGTAATTAAAAACCAGAGCTTAAAAAACAACTTCGCTGCAAGAATTCAAATTTTTTGCAAACTCAAAACAAGTGCTCATCAAACACACCAAAGTATAAGCATATGCAACAGATACACATCCACATAGCATGTGTAACTCACAATTACACATTCAATTAGCTTGTGTAACTGGTATGCGTAATTTTTTGGTTACAAGGTTTGTTCATTTAGCATGTGTAATTAAAAGATACTCATGCATCTATCTAGTGTAATTCAGAGTTACACATGCATCCTACTTGTGTAAGTAGGAGTTACACAAGCATATAACATGTGTAACTAGAAATTACACATGCATCCTACTTGTGTAATGTGAATAAATGCGCAGTCTAGACATAGAATTTGAAACTAAAAACAAAAAGAGAGGGACCTAAAAAGGTGTACCAGCAAGCAAAGAAATGCCAGAACGATACATGGCATGACTATGCATTAAGATTCAGATACTCCAGATTGGCCTCCAGCAATAAGCACGCAGTTCTGTACAGGAACTCCAACATACTCTGCCCCAGCGCGCAATGTAGTTACCATCTATTCAAAGCTGAACGGAAACTCAAAAGTATTATATTCCAAACTCTCTCATATTTCTTTTGTTACGATCTGAAACAAAATAAACAAACTTTAAAATCAACACCAATATTAAGCACCGAAGAAACCTCTTATGTTATCTTTTGCTTTTGTGCCTAAGCTACTCACAAAGAAAAACTTCAAAAAGAATTTGAGTGCATTGAATAGTGTTTTTCCTTTTCATGGAAGAGTCGAGGGAGAGATTTTTAGGATAAAGAATTGACCTTCTTTACTCGTTTCTTTAGCTAGATCATCATCCAAACCGAATGATGGTCCTTTACTGAGAACAAGCTGGCCATAAAGCAACTGCCAACCAATGTTATCTAGTCATTCCAATATGCATGATATACCTTTTCATAATAACCTGCAATATATAGAACATAAACTTTATATCCTATGATGTGTAACTAGCAGGATGTGTAACTAGCAGTTAGACATCCATATAGCTTGTGTAACTATTGGTTACATATCCATATATCTTGTGTAACTACTAGTTACACATCCATATAACTACTAGTTAGCAGAAATCACTAACCATTTCCAACTCTAAACCACCTCCAATCACAAGTCCTCCTATAACATCAACTGTTGGCTTTGGGCATCTGCATGGACGAACTATCATGATAAACTGTATGGACGAACTATCATGATAAACTGTTGGCTTTGGGCATCTGCATGGACGAACTATCATGATAAACTATCATGATAAACTATCATGATAACATATACATTAGATGTCATCTTTCATTATGTTAACTCTTAAATCCACCCAGTTAACTCAAAAAATCATTCCTCTAAGAATCGGCCATATCTGCTTATCGTGATTGTAGCATTAACAGTGGAAAACTTTCCCATTGTTTCAGATTCAAAAATATAGTCAAAACTGTCAATCCGGAAACCAGGTTTCATATCCAACAAATATGGAAATTAAAATATATTCATAACTTTCAAGCCTTTTACAACCCCATTAGGTATCCTGCATACAACCCTGTTGATGGTGAATTTTCAATAAAGGCTAAAATCGTAATATCATGATCTCGCATGTTTCTGACATAGCTTCAGAAATGTATGTGAAACTCATATTTTAGGATTCGTGAAAGCTCGTCCTCTCAGAGTTCTGTATGAATATGTTATTCGTAAAGCCTCTCAGTTGAGCCTTTCAACACTTCGCATATTTCATCAGCACCTCTATATAGAATCGAAATGATTGGACGGCTCCTAGACATATTGCATGCTAGAATAGAGCATTAACGTCTTCAGAATGCCACATTGTTCCCTGAATATGTATAGCGCATATGTATAGAATCTCTTACCGATTGGATGGCTCCTAGACATATTTAATGCTAGTATAGAGCGTTAACGTCTTCAGGATGCCACATTGTTCGCTGACTATATAGTTACAATATTCAGAACGAGTATGATGCTTCTATCATCTCATACCTCGATTGTCAAATAAACTCGCTCCTAGACATGTTGCATGCTACTATAGAGCAACTCATAGATTAAATTCTAGCGCAACGTTCATCAATCGAATTCCTAGAACAATAATCTATTATATCTTATTACTCCGTTGCATGGCTTATTCCCGGCTGAATTCCATGAATTAGTAATAGATATTCAATGTTCGGGCATCAAGGCCATCACCGAGTAATTCCTGAGAAAATGGTGCAAGTGTACTTAACAATAATGCACAAACGAGCACCCAAAAGCATGAACGAGCATTCAAAATTTTGGACGAACGAGGAAACATATGTGAAACAAGAGAGAAATAACAATAAAATAAAAATAAAAGAAAGGCGCGCGGGACCGGGCCCGCCGGTCGGCCAGTCATGCCGCCGTGGCCGGTCCACGCCTCTCCCCGTTTTTTTTTTATTACTTTCCTCATCTCATGAATACTCTCTTGTTTGAGCAAACTTCCTCGTTTGAGCAAAACTCCTAGTTTCTCCATATTTCCCTCACACGATGAAAAATAATAAAAAATAGGGAGGGGTTTCACGGGACCGGGCCTAATAGACGGATGGTCATGCCCTAAACGTGGCCGGTCCCACACCCTATAATCCCTTATTTTATTATTATTATTATTTCCTCCTTCATCTCATGAAACTCCTTCGTTTGAGCAAAAACGCTGGTTTTTCCATATTTCTCAAATATTGCTCAAACTACCAAAAAGCCAAAAAGTCAAATGGTCACATGACCGTCCGGGCTTCTCACAACATAATTAAAATATCATTATTTTAATATTCTCAAAATATTGGTCACGCGAGAAAAATTCTACTTTCTCATTCAAGCAAAATCGGGAGTTTCAGTCAAGATCAAACTCTTCTGAAAATCCAAAATATTGCTCGAACGCGCACCAGAAAATATCAAAACTCTTAGGATCTAGTCACGGAAAATGTGGTGACACGGGCATGCCACCTTGACAGACCAAGGTCGGCCCTTAGGCTTGCAAGGAGCCGGTCCCACATACATTAATGATTTTGACCAAATTAATCTTCTACGGTTCATATTGGGTTCAAACTCTTTCCAATCAACCTGGAATTTGATCAATCGACCACCAGCTGGTCCCACGACCACCAAGGCCGGTCTCATACCCCTTGGTCGGTCCCTCCTCTCTCCATAATTAGGTTTTACTACCTAATGCTCAGACGAGCACTATTTTAATAATGATTAAACGAGCATTTAATCATCCTTTCACCGACTAGTCTACAAAGGACTTTGGTGCATGCGCATTCGAGCACCTGGGCGCTACATGGTCGGGATATGATCCCATGTACTTGGTCCCTCTCTCAGACATTGCTTGATTTTCAGTAAACCATCAATTGATCAACAATCGATCAAAAAAATAGGGTTTCGAACCAAGTGCTCTGCAAACCATATTTCTGAGCAAGTTCAAACACTAATAATTTTCTGTTGATCCAGCAATCAACATCCTAATTAATTATCCAATATTAGGTCCAGATACCAGTATTTAATTAATATTTTATTTGGTCCTACTACCAAATATTCATTAATCGAGCAAAATTCGCTCCAGCTAGTAATATTTGCTCAATCAAGCAATATTTATTCAGTCGAGCAATACTTGCTCAAATGAGTAGTACTTGCAATCAATATTTAATTGCTCGATCGAGCGGTAATTCTCATATAGATCAGCTATCAATATTCTTATTTATATTAATGTTTGGTCCTGCTACCAGCAGTTTTGCTCGACTGAGCAACATGGTTCGAACGGATGACCATCCCATATTTATGAATCCTACCTTATCATTTGATCACTCATGATATATTAAATCACAAAAGAGAATTCTGTATAATTCAACAATATCTTTGATTTCTTGTTGAATGCTCGACATATCAAAATAAGTCCTTGGTCGAGCAATCTCATCGACGCTCGATCCAAATATCATTATTACTTCGACTGGTAAAATGACATATCACAATTCATCAAGACTCAACGTTTTTCCATTATTGTGTCCCTAGCAGACACTTTTTGATCGATCCATGAGTCTCAGAGCATACACATTCGTTCATTATGATCGACTCATCAAGGCTAAGACTCATCATCTACTCAAGTCAACAACTGACTAATTAAATACAGTCTGCCATGCAGACACCACATTCGTGAGGCATCAATCACGTCACATGGGGGATAATCAGTAGGGTTTTGGTCTGGCGGCTTACGGTTCGTGTGCACACCCACGATGAGAAATGTGAGTAAGTCGTGCAAACGGTTGAGGAAGTTAGCAAAGTAGTGGATGGACAATCAACCAAGTCTCCGCACGATATGGAACTGGTTTACCCACGATTTCCCACTTTCCCACTCTTTCACTCCAGCAACTGATAGGTGTCTAAAGCACCTACTTTTATATCTAGTATTTATACTTTCTTTGCGAGTTTTCTTGTAAATTATGTATCTTATGTTTGCTTTTGAGTTTATTAGGTGCAATGGAGCCATTATGAACAAAAGAAGGAGAAAACGTCCATTTGGAGCGTAAAGCGCAGAAAGGCTGATTCACATGCGAGTGATACTTGGAGCCAGCTAAGGCTACGCAGGAAGGATGTGATGAGTCAGTTCTTCATAACTGACAGTTGAGTTGAACAGAGAAATAGTCTGTCGGTTTTCTGGATCCGACAGGCTATTTATGAACAGGTGGCCCTTATCCCATAACGTGGGGTGCCAATATAAATCCTCATCGTTACCTAAACCTAAAATTGAGAGAATAGTCTTTCTCCCAATCATTTGTCGGCTGCATTTTCATGGTGTCGCAGTTGAGAAACTCAGTGAGAGTTAGAGGCACAGGTCTGAGCCGATTTCCATCTGAAATTCGAGAGATGAATCTAGAGAAGAGGAATAAACAAGAGAAGATGAAGCTGGTTCTGAATTGGAATTGAGACAAAGATGAAGAATTGAAGATGATGAAATCGATGGGTTTCAGTGGTTATTCACTGAAGTATCGATTGGGGTGATTTAGGAATTAGAAGTTAGGGTTCGAGTTCAGATAAAATGGGTTTCTTCTTGAGTTCGAAGAGACAACAAGAACATTGAAATTGGGTCGAGTCTGTGAATGGTCATGATGAACTGTTGGTGGTGGTTGATATGAAATTGGAAGATTTGAAGGGTTTAGAGGAGACATTGAAAATGGGTTTTGTTCGAATTGATGATAGAAATCATGGCTTGCTGATGCTGTGAAGAATACAAGAATGAATAAGGGTTTCTGCTGCTGTGGATGATTGCACTTATGGGTTTGATATTGAAACGAGATGAAGGATCTGACAAATTTGAGATGTTGCTGCTGTGTGTTTGGCTCAAGAAAGGGTTGCATCTGCAGCTCAGTTTTGGAGACAACCAGTGCTGAATTCAAGTTGAGTTGTTGGCTGGGACAGTGAAGATGGAGATTGGCAGTGAACTGAACTGCAGATGATGCTGGATGGAGGCAGTTCAGGTGTTGATAGTGGTGGTTATGAATTCAGAGATGGGATTGAGATGCAATGGAAGAAACGGTGAGGGTATGCTAGTTGTATGCCAAGCTCTCGTGCAGGTTTACAAGGAGAAGTGCAGTTTTCTTGAACTATGAAGTGTTGGTGTTATTTGAACTACACTTGGACTGAACTGTGAATGTTAAGTGAAATGGAATTGATGCAGGTGGCGATGGACCTGAAGTAGGGGCAGTGAGCAGTGGATGCTGTCGTTTGTCACAGGGAATCAAGGCTCATAGACGCAGTGATTTGTGGTCAGAGTTTAAGCTCAGTTGGTTCATGGGTGATGAGATGCAGTTGCTAGAACTGCAATGCTGGGATAAAGCAGGTTGCAACTGAATTGGTTTGAAATGCAGAATGGGTTGGAACTGGTGCTTGAGAAGATGTAGGTGGTGTTGATAACAGTTCGCAGTGGTTGGAATTGAGCAAGGAAAGAATCCGAGAAGGTGAAGTTAATGTTTGCAGGAGGTAATGATAGTGCAGTTGACAACAAGATGCGGCTGTAGTTGCTGCCATTGAGAATTGCAATAGGTTTGAACTGGTGAGTCTGCGAGAAGTGAATGTGCTAGGCAGAAGGAGTTTGGTACTGTATGGCTGTGACAATAGGACCTGCAGGTGCACTGGTGATCTTCAATGAGCTGAACTAAAGAGGGAAGCACAGTTTGAATGGTAGAAATTGCAGGTGATGGGTGCATATGACTAGTTGGCCTGAGATGCAGTGCAAGAGGTTGCAACTGATTTAGGTGGTGTTCAAGAGAGGAAGATAGTGGTTTATGCAATGTTGTTGGCTTGCTGCAGGAGATGCGATGGACAAGTTTGTGGTAGTTGAATGGCCTGAGCTGAGAATAAAACTGGTGAGATGCAGTTGCAATGGTTGTACAAGGCAGAAGCTGAAATGAAGTTAGTAATTGCAGCTGCAGGGAATGATGTTGAGCAGAAGAAGGCACTGGTGCTATAAATGAATGATTCGAGGGATGAAGAGATGATGAACACAAAAAGAAATTTAGCTGTTGATTGCTAAAGCTACAGGTCTTGACGCTACCACAGGACATGGAAGACAGGGGTTATAGTGCTGGCAAAGTTGAATTCAGGTGAAGTAATGGATGTGTATGAACTGAGTTGCACTGACGAATGGATTGTGTGAATGAATATGATGTGCAGGGAAGCTGTACTGGTCTTGGTATTGCGACTGGAGTTGGTTGAATGGGTCAGTGTGGCTGAAGTGTTGAGTTGGTGGTAATGAATTGCTACAGTATCAGATGGGGTTGGCCTGCAGTGAAATTGCAGGTAGTGCAGTTTGAATGTGTAGGATCAGAATCTCGCAACAATAATGTCTTAGCGAAATTATCAACAACACAACACAACAACATCGCAGAACAATTTCAGAAATGATATAATAAACGACGTCAGCTAAAATCATGAGAAAGATGTGATGGTCCTGCGAAAATTAGAGAGTTTGCGAGATTAAGATTTGTAAGGTTGCGAGAATATCGCAAGTCATTTCCGAAAATAAAGGACAGATTAGCTGTCATCCACTATGTATTTCCCTATAAATAGTTGTTCAGTTGTAAAGAAAAGAGAGAGATCTTTTTGAGTAAGAAACAAGTAAATAGGAGAGAGAAAGTCTAGGGCAGAGGTCATTCTTGATTCCTTTATCTTTTCTTGTAAGAACATTCAAAGATTGATCAATAAAATTAAGAGTGTAAATCTAAAAATGAGTTGAGTAATAATGAAATCATATGAGGGGTGTAATGTAGGATTTCCTGCAACTACATAATGGCGCTAGAAACAGGGACGCATCGAAGATTATTCTAGAAAAATTGAAGATTAATATTGAGATTTGTAAAGATTTGGAGTGATTGATTAAGAATTTTACATAATTTCTTGCAATTCGTTAACATTGAAGAACTGGCTAGGAGAAGAAATACATCAGAACAACCAACCATTGTTAGAAGAAGCAAGAGAATTGCTGGAAGAGAAAGAAGTGAAATGGGAGAATCTACTAGAATGAGAAATAATGGAGAGAATCAAATTCAACCACCAATTCAACAAACACTAGTACAAGGGAGGAATACAAATTATGATAGGGTGAGTATACACACTTGGCAATCAAATTCGGCAGAAGAAGTAGAAGAAGAGCAACAAACCAGAAACTATAGATAGGCATAGAGAAATCAAGAAGCAGATGAAGGAATAACTCATGGAGATGAAGAAATTGGAGCGTTAGAAACGTTGAGACGGAGAATACATGAAGAAAGAAGAGCTGAGGCAGAAGAACGTGCAAATCTAACAAGGCAAAATCACGAATTGAGGATGGAAAATATGAGACTACATAGTAGAAGATCGAGAAGCATTACAAAATAGAGAAAGAGCTGATGATCGTTACGTTCCACAAAATGAAACTTTTGATGATAGGCAAAATGGTAGAAATCAAGAGAATGGACAATGTCAGGGACGAAATGATCAAGATGGCGAAGGAAATCGAGAGGAAGGAAGAAAAATTTTACATGAAAGAGAAACTCAAAGAAATCAACATACGATTGAAGAAGAAATTGAAAGACATTATGCTGAACAAGCACGTTTAATTTGCGAACGTGAAAGATTGAGAGCGGAAATGGAAGAACAGGAGCTTCAGGAGACAATTCGCCAGAACAATCACGACAATCGAGAAATAAGGCGTACACAAAACCAGAATAATGGTAATATCAATGAAGAGTATGATAGAATAAAGAGAATTGCTGAAAGGCAGCGAATGGAATTAATAAGGAATGAATAAAATCATGAAGGGGAAAATGAGAGACATAATCATTTGCGAATTCAAGATAGAGATGAAGAACAAACTCGCAGAAGAAGACGAGATGAGAATAATGAAGAAATGCAAAATTTCGCGAGAGAAGAAAGACATGAACGCAGAAGAAGAGAGGCGCAATTAAAAAGACCAATGGATCAAAATTCAGGTGTAAATAAACAAATCTTGAAAGAGTTAGAAGAAATGAGAGGAATGCTAAATAATAAAGGAGAAGTAGGCAGAAGACAATTGGATGAAGCTATAGAAGAAGCTAAAACTCCATTTACAAGGGAAGTACAATTAGGAGGAATACCACCGAAATGCAATTTGCCCGCATTAACCAGCATTTTTGATGGAACAACTTGTGCAATTCAACACATTAAAGCCTATGTGAGGTGCATGTTGCAATGGGAAAATCATGATGCCATATTGTGCAAATATTTCGCATCCAGCTTAACAGGAGAGACGTTAAAATGGTTTGAAGGTCTACCAAAGAATAAAATAACATCCTTCAATTATTTGCAAACTACATTCCTAGGGGCATATATAAGTAATAATTCTTCGCGACCTGGTATAGAAGATGTGTTGGATTAAAACAGAGGATTGGAGAAAGTTTGAAACACCTGACTAAAAGATGGAGAACAATGTATAGCGAAATGGCTGGCCATGTAGATGAGAGATATCTTATATTATCATTTATCAATGCTATGTTTGCAACAAACCTATTGTATGTCCAAATTTTCAGAGTCAAGAATACGATCACAATGACTGAATTGCGAGAACTTCAAGAAGAATACATTGCTCTAGAGGAAAGGCAAAATGAAATGGAATCATATCCAGTTGCGAACACCAACTCACAAACAGCGAATGCAAGCTTATTACCCAAGCTAATAAACACAGTAGCGAATACTTCGCAAGTACAACAAGAAGGTGACGGGTAACAATCAACAGAAACTGGTGGCTATGGGAAGCCGAGATCAAGAGGAGTATGAAAGAGAAAGAAATTTCTACAATCGTGGTGGAAATAACAAGATTCAAAGACTCGATCAACCACAAGAAACTTATGGAGGTCAAAGACAAAATATAATAGAGGACAAGGAGGTCACAAGGTAGTATGGGAAGAAATCAAGATGCCACCTCTAAATGCAAGTGTGGAGAAAATATGGGAAGCTATAATTTTGATGGAGAATATACCAACACCATGGAACATGGGAACGGAACCACCTCCAAACCACAGAAGCCATGAGTTTTGTTCTTATCATCATTTTCATGGACATACAACAAATGATTGCAGAAATGTAAAAAGAATTATTTGAGAATGATAGATCAAGGAAAACTAAACCACTTTTTGGTAGGGCACCCACAATCTCAACCATTCCACCACCACCAGAGCATCACAAAGTAACACGATGAAAAAGAAGGAAACATTCTTCATAGAAGTTGGTGCAAAAGCAAAAATCTATTCTGTCACTCTATCGTACATTCATATAAGACAATTGAAGATTTTCATGACAATGTTTTGAGTAGAGTGTTCGCAAGAGATAATGATGGAAGAGAAATTATGAATATTGCGAAAATCTCGCCACTAGAGGAATGGCAGAAACAGATCATTTCTTTTACCGCAGAAGAATTCCCGAAGAAGAGGTGCATGATAATCCATTGGTAGTAAAATTAGAAATTTATCCAAAACCGAAAGAAGATGAGGATGATGAAGCTGAAGATTCATGGGAAATAAATAGAATTCTAATCGATACTGGAAGCTCTGTGAACATCTTATTTTATCATACTTATAAAACTATGGGATGAAGAGATGATGCTCTTATACCATCAACATATAAGATATATGGTTTTAATGGTACTGCTAACAAGCCTAAAGGGGAGGTTATTATGCGAATTCCATTGAAGGGAATATCTTCTGAAATCTTATTCTGTGTCGTTGATGTAGAATCACCCTACAATACGTTAATTGGTCGACCTTGGCTACATGGGATTCTAGGTGTAGCTTCAACTTTCCACCAATGCATCAAATTCCCTCACCCCGGTGGTGTAGGAATCATAAAGGGAGATTGGATTGAAGGAAAGAGGTGTTACGAAACTGAGATAGAATCTTGCGAAGGAAGAGCAAACAAGAAGGAAAACTGGCGACACAAAATCAAAGATACACAGAGAAGTGAGAGGTTGATGGTGGATGCAATCGAAAAAAAAGAAGAAGAGGTGTTGCGAAACTAATGCTAGCTCAGAATAAAAATGATGAACATACCACTACCAAGGAAGCAGTATTAAAAAGTAATAAAGAAGCAGAGGATGGCAAAGGTAATAAAAAAAAGAAATATATGAATGATTAAGTTGTTGCGACACTCTCGCAATAAGTAAAATTCTCAAGAATACATTTTATTGAATGACAAAATTGAGATTGCGAAATCCAAATACAATATGATGATGTGCGAGACTCTCGCAGAGATAATGAATTTTACAGAAGACAATCAGAGAAAAATGACAAAAGAGAAAGGGGTAAACCTTTATGGCGTACACCCTAGTTCGCGAATGCAATTTCGCAATACGTAAATGTAAGACCTAAAGTACGTCATATAAGGGGGTACCTGTTACATGGCTCAGGGAAAGGCTACACCGCCACCGGAACCTGAGTCATGGAGATTTGGGGTCAATAAAGCCCATCCGGGAGAGGCACCTTGGATTCTCAGCTTAAGCATATGACTTAGGTTGGGCGACTAAGGTAATAATGACTCTCCCAAGGAGTGCATATCTGATCAAGGCGCCGAGGTACACGGTTGAGTCAAGAGTGCCAGGGACGTTTGAAGCGTACTTTGCCATTCTTGACAAGTCTTGGCTTATACTGCACTCGGCCTGAAAAAAACCCACTTAGGGTGCAGTCTCGTAACCATGAGCCCTATAGGTAAAAGGGATAAGAGGCTGCGAAAACAACTGGTTGGGAGGAGCTAACCTTGTATGGTAGAAGTACGCCTCCTTGAAGGGGCAACCAGGGGGAGATAAGGGCGGCACCCTCCATTAGGGAGCTGATAAGTGTCTTAAGACGCAAATGTCATGAGGCTTTTTATTCGCAAGGGTATTAAGGCTTTTCATATTTGTGAAACAATCCTGAAGAGGCAATAATACAAAAGAAAAAGATAAGACGAGATCAATGGGTTTTCGCATGAAAGTGCGAAGACGTCCTGCGATTTCGTCGCAAGACGACAATGTCATGGGGATTTATTTTCGCAAGAATATTTAGGCCTGTCATATTGTCGCAACATTCCTGAAGAGACCACAATACAAAAGAAAAAGTTAAGGCAAGATCAATGGGTTTTTGCATGAAAGTGCAAGGACGTCCTGCGATTTTGTCGCAATGAAAAGAGGTGGCATAATAAGACCTTTAATTAGGAAGGCAAAATAAGACCACACAGGAATGAAATTTTGAAAAGAATCAAAATTCACTTCGCATAAGATAGCGAAATTATACATAATTAACTGCGAAATTGAGGCATAAAATAAGAAAAATTTATAAAATCTCTCATTTGGATACAAATGACAGAGGCAAGTATGGGAATGAATGAAATTAGAAAATGTTATTTTTCTCCATATGATAGATTTACTGAAAGATTCAAAAATTAATGATTATATTGATTAACTGTATTGCAAGGAAGAATTGTTTTAATGAATGCAGGTCAAAATGAAAGAAACACAAATATACAGAAAGAAGGAATAAATGTACAAGTATTATAGATAATCAAAAAACAAATAAAGACTACTTCTTAGTTGATCCTTCATTATCTTCATCAGACTTGTTCCCTTCTTCGTCTGCGTCAGAATCTTCATCACCATCAGAACCTTCATCACCATCAGATTCTTCATCACCAGCTTCGCTATCAGAGATAATCAGACTGGGAGTATTCTGTGGGATTTCTTCCAAGAGACAAGGATAATCAGAATGTGGGATATTATGATCGTCACAAACCATTTGGATAGTTTGATCGCGAAAATGCATAGCATCATTCTTAAAATTCGCAACAGTGATCTTAATTTGATTCTTTAATATAGAATACTTGTCGTTGCGAGAAGAAAGATTCTTTGCGAGTTCCTCCTTTTCAGCTTCGAGTTCCTCAATCTTTTCACGATATCTACTTTCAGAATCTACGAGCAAAGACAATCAATTATTAACTTGATGAAAATTCATAAGAAGCAAAAGATTAGTAAAGAAGAGCAGTTAGTAACCTTCTCTGTCGGAAATCATATCTCTAATCAAGGCTGTATGCTCAACTTGGAGACTAACATTTACACCTAAATCTTTTCTGGCATCATCTAAGATTTTCGCAGCCCAAAAAAATTCGTCCTCATTACTTATAAGAAGACGAGAACGAATTTGATTTTCCCTTTCGCAGAGTTCGATGTTCTTGCGGCTAGCTTCATCTCGTTCAAGTTGAACTTCAAGAAGAGTCTCTTGGAATTTCACCAAAGCCTTAGCACCTTGATCATAGATGCGATCCTTATCATCTATGAGACCGCTAATTTTGTTTCTTAACTCATTGGTTTTCTCTTTAGAATCAAGAAAGAGACGCTTAAATCGGTTGGCTAAGCCTAAACTAGATTTATGGTCAATTTCTAAGAGACGAAATTTAGATCTAAGCTCATTTAGAGAAAGAGATGAAATTCTATCATTTGAGAAACTATTTAAGGAATTATTAAGACGCTCAAGAAGGGTATCATTATCCAAGGCATTAGGAAATGAACGAAGAAGGGTAGCTTCATCAGAAAGACCATAAATGTCTGCAAAAAGGATCATTTAAATAAGATAAAACAACAGGAGGAATGAATGAAGGGAAAAGAGAAAAGTAACATACCGTAAAGCTGATTATTAGCTTGCTGAAGACTAGAGATTTTGTTCTTATACGAGGAAGAATCAATTTATAGTTGTCTATTTTTCTCGCGAAGACCCTTAACTTCAGCTTCCAATTCTTCATTCTTTGTGCGAAATTGAAGATTCTTCTTTTCAAGATTTTCGCGTCTCCTCTCTAGATCTGAGGCAACAGCGAAATAAGCTTTTCCAGCCTGTGAGAAAATATAAAAAATATTAATATAGAAAGAAATTTTGAGTTATGACAATAAAGAAATAAAAGGATAAAAATATACCAGACTATTGAGGGAATGCAAGAAGTCGGGAGTCACTGATCTAGAAACTCCACGAAGAGAACTATCACCATCCAGCAAAGGGACATTGCAAATTGTAGCGAGAGCCTTGCAGGTGTTAGGGAATTGGCTATCTCCCATTCCTTGCAGAAAGTCAAAAAAGAGGCCAGAGAGCTTAGCCATAGAAGATTCAGGTGGAAAGTCTTCACTTGCGGCAAGATCATCATTGTCCTCATCATCCTTGTCACTTTCGGAATTTTCATGAGGAGGAATATTTGAAGGAGAAGAAGAACGGACTTTCCTTTTCTTTGAAGGAGGAGCAGTGGATTTTTCTCTGCGAAGAGCACCTTTACCTTTATTACCAATCTTCGCAACATCAGCAAGCTCTTCTATTTCATCAATAATCTTCACACACAGATAGAAATAAGAAATGGAAGCAACAATATACTGTTTAAAATCATAAGAGAAAATTTCTTACCTCATCTGTGTATGAGCGAAGAGCTAACATAGTACTAGCTTTCCCAGTCCTATTATAACTATCTTTCAGTTTTTGGATCTGCAGAATGTCGCAAGAGTTAGCGAACAAAATAATAAAGACAAATAAAGAAATATAAAATGAGATGAACGAGAAGAAACATACCTCTTTCTCCTTCTCGGGCCAAGAGAAAACCCAAGGTTGATAAGCAGCGAGATTCGCAGGAAGAACATTTGACCCAACAATGTAAGGTCCTTTTAGCATTAAAGGAAAAACACACCATTTATCATCTTTGGATTGGCGAGGATTTTTGTTTTTACCAGAATGCCAGTCAATATCTTGCATGAGAATTTTAACTTCATCAATTTTATCTTTCCTTTTTAAGAGAATACCCCAACGAGTATTCTCTTTCTTCATGGAGATAAGTTCATAGTTCTCAAAGAAACTCGCTACTGTGTATTTCTCGGCAATTATCTCTAGGTATGCGAATTTAGGATCCCTAAGTTCTTTGGAGTATAGATATCCTTTACCAGCACCATGGTTAGCGAACTCTAGCATCAGACGGATGCCGTCCCCACTCAGTTGGAAGATAGCTCGCGAAAATCCCGAGTGAGCGAGAATTTCATAGAATAAAGGAAGGTCTGGGTCATAAAGAGGAATAGGAAACCTGCGAGAATCTGACCTAGCGAAATTATGATTGATTGATCATCACAATACTGATCAGAGAAAAGTTTGACAGAAAGAATTGACTTGGCATTTTCACCAGGAATGGTAGAGAGTATGAAACCTTTATCAGCAAGATCTTTTTGGACATCTTTTAAATTCTTCTCATGTCTATGACCACTTGGAGCCATATTTGAATATAGAGTATGGGAATGAATAAAAAGTAAGAAGCTTGAAGAGGAAAAAATTACAGTAGCAGAATTGCAGAAGAATAACAGAGTTGCAGAGATGAGAGAATAAAAAGAGAAGAGAAAGTAAAAAGAAAGTGGAAAGAAGAGTAAGAAGAGTATATAAAGGAGATTTTTTTTACTCGAAGAAATAAACACCATTAAGATGAAAAGACGTGAGCGGTTGAAAAGCAGCGGTTACAAAAGACGTGTCAAGAAACAAATGGAAGAAAGAATACGTGTGATAAATGCAGAATATGAAGAGATGAACAGCTGCGGCATTTCTCACATCATTCTCTACTTCGTAGAAAATATATGAGAAGAGGCAAGATGTAGGATCAAAATCTCGCAACAATAATGTCTTAGCGAAATTATCAACAACACAACACAACAACGTCGCTGAACAATTTCAAAAATGATATAATAAACGACGTTAGCTAAAATCATGAGAAAGATGTGATGGTCCTGCGAAAATTAGAGAGTTTGCGAGATTAAGATTTGTAAGGTTGCGAGAATATCGCAAGTCATTTCCGAAAATAAAGGACAGATTAGCTGTCATCCACTATGTATTTCCCTATAAATAGTTGTTCAGTTGTAAAGAAAAGATAGAGATCTTTTTGAGTAAGAAACAAGTAAATAGGAGAGAGAAAGTCTAGGGCAGAGGTCATTCTTGATTCCCTTATCTTTTCTTGTAAGAACATTCAAAGATTGATCAATAAAATTAAGAGTGTAAATATAAAAATGAGTTGAGTAATAATGAAATCATATGAGGGGTGTAGTGTAGGATTTCCTGCAACTACGGAATGATACTGCAGCCGCAGTTGGTGATGAAAGTGGTATTGCATATAGTTAGTCATGTTATTCAGGAATGTAGTTTGGACATGAATGGAGCTTGAACATCTGGGTCTGACCGGGGTTGACCAAGTTTGACCTGTGATTTTGATGGGCTTGACCCAGGCAGAGATGGACCGTTGGCTTGGGCTTCTTACACAAGGTCAAGTGAAAGATATAAAAGAGGCGAGACTTCTCATTATAATGATCTTTTGGTTCTACTTTTGTTCTAGGGTTTAGAAAGATGAAAGCTTTTCTTTTTCTTCTTATTATGAACTCCATGAACATGAGATAGAGTTTTATTATTGGTTTAAGGTATGAGTTGGATTTCACGTAACATGATTCTTTGATTCAATACATTAGTTTTGTCTCATATTTATCGTTCATGATTCTCTGAAAATATAGTTGCATGATTGATGTATTGCAACATGATTTAAGTATTTGTTTTGTCAAGTTGCAAATTGGTAGAACTCATATCCATATCTATAGCTAGTTTAGGATTAATCATCGAGCGATAATCCTTGAACACAAGTAGCATAAATATGATTGTAGGTTATAGTGATATATCCTTGTAATCATATGAGAATAGTGACCTTTGTTCGAATTGTTTGCGCAATGTATTTCAATTGCAATGATTAGCCTAATTTCATGAATCTTAATGCTCCATGGGAATTGAACTTGATTAGCGCAAGGCGTTAGGTTATTCTTTTGGTAGAATTCATACTTGCATCGTTTTACATGTATGTGTGATGATAAGAGGAAATTGCGGGATATTCTTTCGACAAGGTATCTTAGGGATTTTGATAATGAGATATTAAATATCAATTCTAGTTATTAAGAAAAGAACGTGTTAGTGAATGAAAACGAAATCCTTGACCAATACTTCCACATCCTTGATTTGCATGTTTAGTTTTCATTGTTTTGCTTTTATTTTATTTTATTTTATATAAAATCAGAAAACCCCCATTGTTTTATATAGGAAACCATAACATATTGACAACCTAAGTCCTCTCTGTGGGAACGATCCTTTCTTGCCCTTGCTATATTTTATATTTTGAGTAGTGAGAAAGTGTAATTTATTTTTGACGCCTATGACAGCGATCAAATTTTGGCGCCGTTGCCGGGGAGGCAGCGGTTGTCATTTGTTTTTGGTTTTCGTATTGTTTTTTTTTTTTTTTTTTTAACCTTGTTTTGAGAATCTTGTTTCAGGTACCTATTTTCACATGGACGGAGCATATTGGAACAATGGGTATGATTATCAACCTCAACAAAATTATGACAACGATCACCCTTGCGGGGAATACAATCAAAACCAATCCTTTGGTTATGGTCAATATTCTACGTACCCTTTGAGTTATTCTCATACATATCAACCTTCTTATGGTAGGTATGTAAGTGAGCAACCACAAGGAGGGGAGACTAGTTGTACTCCTATTCATATTTCTTCGAGTTTGGTAGATGAGATGCAACAATTTATGGTCAGTGTGGAGTCAGTTTGTAGACAACCGAGCATGGAACCAATTTCATCGACCGAATGTGCTCATAGTATGTTTGGCCCAATTTCTGATCGTAGTTATGATCATTTACCCATTCAAAGGGAAGATAATTGGCCTAGCAATACTGAGGTAAGTGATTCTACTTTTTCCTTATTGAACGAGCTTTACCAACAAATGGAACATTATTTTCAAAATTCGGATGGATCACTCCAAGAGCTTCAAAAAGGTGTTTCCAATTTAAGACAAGGCATTGAAGAATAAAAAGAGGACATGCAAAATTCTGCGAAAGACCAATCTTTGGGAAGTGGTAGCCAATTTTATGTTAACTATGATAGTGATGATGACTATGAAAACACATTTCTTGAACCAATTTATGGTGACATCCCCGAGGAGAGTACAATGAAGTCTTTTTGCGATCAAGGTGAAGATGCAAAGGAATATGAAGACACTAGTGCAGCTTACTCGAGCATTGATCTTTATAACGATCAAGAACATATTCAAAAGATAGAGCTTGAGGATGATGCAATGAGTGTTCAAAAAAAGTTCCTTATGGTGAGACTTGAATCCGCAGTGGAGTATGTACCTTGAAACAAAGAGGAGTGTGTTGAGAATGAAACCAATTTGATCCATATTGTGGAAGACACAATTGAGCTTGCACATGATTGTAATGATGATGTTGATGCCGAGACTTTGGTTAAGGCAGAAACGGACGAAGAATGGTTGCAAGGTTTGATAGAGGACCATGATATACAAGAGGTGAATAATTCACTTGAGTTTTTCAAGGATGAAGAGGATTTCATAACACAAGAGATTGTGCAAGGTTTGACTAACCTTTTTCCTATTGTTTCTTCTCCTTTACCTCTTATTGGTTTGAATGTATGTGCTTCGAGAATATTGTTGAATGACTTTGTTTCTCGATTTCCGCCATTAGAAACATTTGATTCTCATACTAAGCAGGTTTTGGAACAAGAAACCGTAGAAGTTCCCGACTTCTATATTCTTTATGCAATTCCAAGTGTGGACAAGAATAAGTGTGGAGGAAACTTTTATCGGTTAATTGCTTCATTTCTGTTTTATATTACTAATATTTGTGTGAAACTAGTGTTTGCGAACCAGGTGCTATGGGTGGATCCCCAACTTTTCCGATTATTGGTGTATGGAGAATTCGTCTTGAAAGTCGGGCTGACGACTTTAAACCAAGCGCTAAATGGGAGGCAACCCACTGGTTTTGTGTATCTATCTCTATCTTTTTATTTCTCAAGTCTTTTATCTTTATTTTCTTATTTTAGATATTTGCATATCAAAACTCCAACTTTCAGAGATTTTTGAACAATTTAGAATAAACACTAACCTTTCTAAGTAGATGGAATTTTTTTCTTGACGATGAGGTATATATTGGCTGAGTTGGGATTAGATGCCAACTAAATAGCTTGTTTAGTGTTTATCCTCTATTGTTCAGAAATAGCTGTGAGTTGGAGTATCAGTTTTTATTATGCATTTTATTTTCTTATTGTGTATATATATCATGTTTTGAATTTCCCATCTTGAACTTTACTTTGAATGACTAAATTTTACATTGAGGACAATGTAAAGTTTAAGTGTGGGGGAGTGTTCTCATATAGAGTTTTTATTCTTGTTAGTTTTCCCTTGTTTTTATAAAAAAATAAAAATATATAAATAAATAAATAAATAAAGTCTAGCAACTTGTGCCTTGCACTAATGGAAACATCGCGGTTGTAGGAGTTGAGGAACCCATTAGTGGAGTCTATTTATATGAAAACGAACAAAATATAAGAATAAATAACATGATAGTTGTCACCATATCTCGAAGTCGTCACCATATCATGTTCTATTTTTATTTTTCCATATTTATCTATTGTTTCTCTAAGTGATTTGGTGAGGCACCAGCATCGAATTGTTATCACTGCTAGAATGAAATAGAGTGATTGAGTTACTACAAAAAAAAAAAAAAAAAAAGAGACCAGACCAATTTGACCAAACGGTGTGCAAAAAAATAAAAAAAATTGACACTTGGATAGCAATATGTGTGTGTTCTCCCTGTCTCCGTCGCCTAAGCAAGCGTGGAATGCAGGATCCATGCAAATTACCATGTAATCTGCTGACAAGAATCATGCACTTGGATCAAAAAGATCAAATCATGTTGTCGATTTGGAGAAAAAAAAATTGAAAAAAAAGAAAAGAAAAAGAAGAGAAAAAATATTATTATTGTGCTGAATAAAATCGATTACTGGTTCCCTTGTATATGCCGGCTGTGTTGATATTAGAATTCACAACAGTAGCTCAATCCAATTGGATTTTTTAGGTTTGTTTTTGCAGTGACCTTCAGACAGATATGGGAAACACCGTTCACCTTAGGCAACAGTCCGCCACCATCTACTTTCTATATCCATCTTCTTAATCTTTTTATGTGATTGTGGTTGATTAGATTCTGAGTATTGTGGTTGTGTTCAACTTTCCGAATGAAGCTATATCACTGATTTATGAATTGGATTTGAAAGTGGGTACTTCCTCTTGTAATCATCGATAGTATGCCAATTAATAAAAATCTTTAGTGTCATTCTTAAATTGTCACAGGTGACTAGAGTTAGAAATATAGGTTTTGTAGGTATACCTCTTGTAAACCTTCACGAGACTAAAACTCGTCCACTAGGGACACCTAAGGGTTTAAAGGCTTGTTATTTATGCTAAGAGTAACCGTAGCCTCGAGGACACGGAGTTGTATGTATGTTTTTAAATTGTTTTGTTTGATTTGCTCGAGGACTAGCAAAGTCTAAGTGTGGGGGAATTTGATAGGTGTCTAAAGCACCTACTTTTATATCTAGTATTTATACTTTCTTTACGAGTTTTTTTGTAAATTATGTATCTTATGTTTGCTTTTGAGTTTATTAGGTGCAATGGAGCCATTATGAACAAAAGAAGGAGAAAACGTCTATTTGGAGCGTAAAGCGCAGAAAGGATGATTCACATGCGAGTGATACTTGGAGCCAGCTAAGGCTACGCAGGAAGGAGGTGATGAGTCAGTTCTTCATAACTGACAGTTGAGTTGAACAGAGAATTAGTTTGTCGGTTTTCTGGATCCGACGGGCTATTTATGAACAGGTGGCCCTTATCCCATAACGTGGGGTGCCAATATAAATCCTCATCATTACCTAAACCTAAAATTGAGAGAATAGTCTTTCTCCCAATCATTTGTCGGCTGCATTTTCATGATGTCGCAGTTGAGAAACTCAGTGAGAGTTAGAGGCACAGGTCTGAGCCGATTTCCATCTGAAATTCGAGAGATGAATCTAGAGAAGATGAATAAACAAGAGAAGATGAAGCTGGTTCTGAATTGGAATTGAGACAGAGATGAAGAATTTAAGATGATGAAATCGATGGGTTTCTATGGTTATTCACTGAAGTATCGATTGGGGTGATTCAGGAATTAGAAGTTAGTGTTCGAGTTCAGATAAAATGGGTTTCTTCTTGAGTTCGAAGAGACAACAAGAACATTGAAATTGGGTCGAGTCTGTGAATGGTCATGATGAACTGTTGATGGTGGTTGATATGAAATTTGGAAGATTTGAAGGGTTTAGAGGAGACATTGAAAATGGGTTTTGTTCGAATTGATGATAGAAATCATGGCTTGCTGATGCCGTGAAGAATACAAGAATGAATAAGGGTTTCTGCTGCTGTGGATGATTGCACTTATGGGTTTGATATTGAAATGAGATGAAGGATCTGACAAATTTGAGATGTTGCTGATGTGTGTTTGGATCAAGAAAGGTTGCATCTGCAGCTCAGTTTTGGAGACAACTAGTGCTGAATTCAAGTTGAGTTGTTGGCTGGGACAGTGAAGATGGAGAGTGGCAGTGAACTGAACTGCAGATGATGCTGGCTGGAGGCAGTTCAGGTGTTGATAGTGGTGGTTATGAATTCAGAGATGGGATTGATATGCAATGGAAGAAACGGTGAGGGTATGCTAGTTGTATGCCAAGCTCTCGTGTAGGTTTACAAGGAGAACTGCAGTTTGCTTGAACTATGAAGTGTTGGTGTTATTTGCACTACACTTGGACCGAACTGTGAATGTTAAGTGAAATGGAATTGATGCAGGTGGTGATGGACCTGAAGTAGGGGCAGTGAGCAGTGGATGCTCTCATTTGTCACAGGGAATCAAGGCTCATAAACGCAGTGATTTGTGGTCAGAGTTTAAGCTCAGTTGGTTCATGGGTGATGAGATGCAGTTACTAGAACTGCAATGCTGGGATAAAGCAGGTTGCAACTGAATTGGTTTGAAATGCAGAATGGGTTGGAACTGGTGCTTGAGAAGATGTAGGTGGTGTTGATAACAGTTCGCAGTGGTTGGAATTGAGCAAGGAAAGAATCCGAAAAGGTGAAGTTAATGTTTGCAGGAGGTAATGATAGTGCAGTTGACAACAAGATGCGGATGTAGTTGCTGCCATTGAGAATTGCAATAGGTTTGAACTGGTGAGTCTGCGAGAAGTAAATGTGCTAGGCAGAAGGAGTTTGGTACTGTATGGCTGTGACAATGGGACCTGCAGGTGCACTGGTGATCTTCAATGAGCTGAACTAAAGAGGGAAGCACAGTTTGAATGATAGAAATTGCAGGTGATGGGTGCATATGACTAGTTGGAATGATATGCAGTGCAAGAGATTGCAACTGATTTAGGTGGTGTTCAAGAGAGGAAGATAGTGGTTTATGCAATGGTGTTAGCTTGCTGCAGGAGATGCGGCGGACAAGTTTGTGGTAGTTGTATGGACTGAGCTGAGAATAAAACTGGTGAGATGCAGCTGCAATGGTTGTACAAGGCAGAAGCTGAAATAAAGTTAGTAATTGCAGCTGTAGGGAATGATGTTGAGCAGAATAAGGCACTGGTGCTATAAATGAATGATTCAAGGGATGAAGAGATGATGAACACAAAAAGAAATTTAGTTGTTGATTGCTAAAGCTACAGGTCTTGACGCTACCACAGGACATGGAAGACAGGGGTTATAGTGCTGGCAAAGTTGAATTCAAGTGAAGTAATGGATGTGTATGAACTGAGTTGCACTGACGGATGGATTGCGTGAATGAATATGATGTGTATGGAAGTTGTACTGGTCTTGGTATTGCGACTGAAGTTGGTTGAATGGGTCAGTGTGGCTGAAGTGTTGAGTTGGTGGTAGTGAATTGCTACAGTATCAGATGGGGTTGGCCTGCAGTGAAATTGCAGGTGGTGCAGTTTGAATGATACTGCAGCTGCAGTTGGTGATGGAAGTGGTATTGCATATAGTTAGTCATGCTGTTCAGGAATGTAGTTTGGACATGACTAGAGCTTGAACATCTAGGTCTGACCGGTTTTGACCAAGTTTGACCTGCGATTTTGATGGGCTTAACCCAGGCAGAGATGGACCGTTGGCTTGGTCTTCTCACACAAGGTCAAGTGAAAGATATAAAAGAGCCGATACTTCTCATTATAATGATCTTTTGCTTCTACTTTTGTTCTAAGGTTTAGAAAGATGAAAGCCTTTCTTTTTCTTCTTATTATGAACTCCATGAACATGAGCTAGAGTTTTATTATTGGTTTAAGGTTTGAGTTGGATTTCATTTAACATGATTCTTTGATTCAATATATTAGTTTTGTCTCATATTTATCGTTCATGATTCTCTGAAAATATAGTTGCATGATTGATGTATTGCAACATGATTTGAGTATTTGTTTTGTCAAGTTGCAAATTGGTAGAACTCATATCCATATCTATAGCTAGTTTAGGATTAATCATCGAGCGATAATCCTTGAACACAAGTAGCATAAATATGATTGTAGGTTATAGTGATATATCCTTGTAATCATATGAGAATAGTGACCTTTGTTCAAATTGTTTTCGCAATGTATTTCAATTGCAATGATTAGCCTAATTACATGAATCTTAATGCTCCATGGGAATTGAACTTGATTAGCGCTAGGCGTTAGGTTATTCTTTTGGTAGAATTCATACTTGCATCGTTTTACATGTTTATGTGATGATAAGAGGAAATTGCGGGATATTCTTTCAACAAAGTATCTTAGGGATTTTGATAATGAGAGATTAACTATCAATTCTAGTTATTAAGGCAAGAACGTGTTAGTGAATGAAAATGAAATCCTTGACCAATACTTTCACATCCTTGATTTGCGTGTTTACTTTTCATTGTTTTGCTTTTAATTTAGTTTATATAAAATCAGAAAACCCCCATTGTTTTATATAGGAAACCATAACATATTGACAACCTAAGTCCTCTTTGTGGGAACGATCCTTTCTTTCCCTTGTTATATTTTATATTTTGAGTAGTGAGAAATTGTAATTTATTTTTGACGCCTGCGACAGCGATCAACAACCATCACACTTACTGGGAGAAATGTATCTACTATTCTTACAATATAAATAAGTTTTCGAATCCACGATTGAACAACCAACAGTCAATCACACAACAATTTCGATCAACAAGAAATTATCTCTCAATCGATCAGAACTTATCTGAACTCAACAGTTCATCAACTTGCAGAAATATCCAACACATCCACAATCGATCATCATTGATCTCACGCACTTCTCAGCTTCCCTCATACATATCGACCCACATCCCTCTTTGTGACTGAATGGACTCTAGAACGTCCATTGTCTTGGTTTAGGCCGGAGTCCTACAAGTTGATCTCTTGAACTCAAAGCAGTCTCGTGCAGTGCATTTGTTTGAAAAGGTTTAAGCAATTTGCTCGGTCGAGGAGTCCCCGTCCGCACGGTCGTCTCTTTACTTTCCTAAAATACCAGCAAATAAACCCTAAATCTGAAACCCAGAACATTTTCATGAAAAAGTATTATCTTTACAAACACCGTTGTACAAATATGTTATCTCAAAGTAGCATCCAATCTCAACTCAAGGATGCAATCAACAAGTAGTGGACCTAACCTATCAAGACCAATAAGAAGAATCATCGGTTCTGCTCAAGTAGCTTCTGGAGATGCTGATGAATATACTTATAGCTTGCTAGCAAAAATCATGTTAAAAAAAGCTTTGGATCATGAAGATGTGAAAAAACAAATCAATGCTCCTAGGAGAAGCTACAGGTGATATGAGATTATCACAAAATGAACAAATATTTTCCTTTTTTCGCCTCCAACAAAAAGAATTTTATGATGGGGTTCGTGTAAAACTTGGGATATTATGGGTCATTTGATGTCCCTGATATAGTATGATCCTAACATATCAATCAAGGATCAAAAATTTGAGCAGCGTACCTGGAGTGTAAAGCTAAGAAATCTAGGGAATGTCATCCTGAATGAGAAGTTAATCATTGATATTTGTAAGGATATTGGTAAAACAGGTTGTACCAGAAGGAAGAAAAATATTGCCAAGAGGTAGTGTGACTAATACTGCATATGTTGATGTAAAACTCAAATAACCTTTAAGAAGAGGATGGTGGATTGATACACCTAATGATCAAAAAGTTTGGGTCATTTACCATTTCGAAATGTAACCATACAAGATCTGCAAAGAGTATTTGGTGGTAGACCATGTAGATGCTGCTTGTAAATGGCTAGCACAAGAATAAAATTTTGAGGCGATGACTGACCAGGAATATGTTGTGTGGAGTCAAACTGAGGAGGCAAAATTTTCATGCCTTCCTATATAACAAATACGTGTGCCGATATAATGAAAGATGGTGTTGAAATTGAAGGGGGTGTTATTAGTAATCCTACATTAAATGCGTATTCCTCTAACACTGAAGATGAATCGATAACTGAATTAAAGATAGATGATGCCGATATGAGGAAGAGCAAGAGAACAAGAGAAAAATGCTCATCATTCAGTCATATACCATATAAACTCATTTCAATCAATACCCATCATAATCTTATATACCAAACTGCGATTAATGGGTCTGAGGAAACAATTTATTATAGTGATCTTCCTGTGGAAAATAGAATGGAATACCAGCACAATCATGATATGGAAAACTGTACAAAAGCATTTGGTGGCTCAGATTCTGAACCCAAGGAGATGCCTACACAGAATCGTTATGGAAATCCTGCTACCTATCATCAGGTTTTTATTTGAAATCCTAATTTAACCTGGCCAAATTGGGGTATACCTATTTTGTTCCCAAACATAATAGTGGGTTAAGGGGTGTCTAATATGTGAAAAGTTACCTAGTTACCCTTCCCCTAATAATAACCAAACCTACCCCTTTTTGGTTTTAGATCGAAACCTTATTAATTTCTTTCCTTCTCCTTCATCATCAATTTAATGATCAATTTCTTTCTCCTACTCTATATTTCATTGTTTTCAAATGAAAAAATATTGTGGATTATGCTTTTTTTTATTGTCGATTAATCCTTCAAACTCATTCTAGTACTTTGTTTTGTTATTTGAATGACAAATTAGATCAGAAAATTTGAAATTGTATAAAATTTCAACATGCCATAACAATTATATATCCTTTATACCATATATTCGTAGTATCGGGTGATATCTGTACATATCGAATACAAACTGATGTGACAAAAATACGATCTATATCGACATATACATATTGTATTCTTCGTTGGTAGATTTTCTTGTCTATTAAAAGTTCTATTTCTTTTGTTTTTTCTTTGTTCTCTTGTTGTTTTTAAGGGCTTTGGCTCGCTTTTAGTTGTATGCGCCTGCACACGGCTTGTGTGTTTTTAATATATTTTCTATTGACCGATCAAAAAAAAAAAACGATCTATATCGACATATACGTATTGGATTCTCGTAGATACATATAAATTGAGAACCTTAGATCAATATTTAAGGGATGCAGATACGATACGACAAACTATGGTTTGTTAGAATTTTACCACAAATCAGCAATATATTAGAGTACTAAAAGATAAGGTCACGCGATTAGTCAAGCGAAAAGTCAATCTTAGTCAACTGATTTTTCAATCCTCATTTTTGATTTAATCTGATTTCATCCTCTTCAATCTTATCTTCTAGTTGTTTTTCTGTCTGAAATCTTTACTGATCGAATTTATTATGCTTTAAATTTGTCTGATTTCCCCTCTTTTTTTGCCCTAATTTTTCCATTTGTTGTTTTTTCCCTTTCTTTACTGTTTCTTTTCCTTTAATGATTCTGTTTGTCTCTCTTTAATGGCAGATTATCCTCAGTAATCCCTCTTTTCCCATTCATCAGTGTTTCAGCTATGTCCCATTACATCAATTGGATTGATTTAAGTTGGCTTCTCAACAGTTGGCATCTATCAAGTTGGCTTTGTTTCATGGCAGTGGTGCAGCGGTACGTGTTCGATCTAATCTTCAAGATAACTTTTACCTGGGTTTATCAGATTGGGTATCTAAACTTTTCTCTCGAGCATCTTTATCCTTTTACTCTTCAGGATAACTTCACTTTTTATACATTCTCTTATTGCAACACTTTTCATCCCTATATTCATATTCAACAAACCTATGTTTCCTCCTTTAAGACACCTCTTGCTGAAAATGTTTATAAATTCCATCATCGTCTCAGTATCTTTCATACCCTTCGGTTTGTGTCTAACTCTCTTACCTGCATCATGGTTAGACCCTATCTTAATCTTATTAGTCAACAAATGGAGGATGCATCTTTATCTGATGAACCTATTCGAAGGAAGGTTATCTCTCACTCTAATTCTGCAATCCTTGTTGGTATTAGGGATTGGAGATTTGCTTTAGCTGGAAAGTTGTATGCACTGGGTATAATGATATGGCAGGATGCGGAGAGAGTTGCAAGAGCTATTTGGCCTCATCTTAGAAGAAATAATCAATGGTATGTGCAAGTTCGATCTCTTGACCCTAATATTTTTAGTATCAAATTTCAAAACCCTTCTGACAAAGATTCTATTTTATTCGGAGGAGCTTGGAACCTAGATGGTCATTTAATTGTCCTTAAAGACTGGAATCTAACTATAGACTTTCGTGATCTGGATTTTACCGTTGCTCTTTATTGGCTTGTGTTTAAGAATCTGTTACCTGAGTTTTCTTACCCTGAGATTCTTAGAATTCTTGGTAACATTGTTGGTGAAACTAGATTGGTAGAACCAGATGGTATAAATCCTCCTACTTCTAACAAATACAGAGCTTTGGTTATGATTGACGTTAGAACTCCGTTAATCTCTGACATTTATGCTGCAAGTGTTGCGGGTGTTACTAGATGAGTGGGTTATTTTTATGAAAAGCAACCTTATCATTTATGTTAGGAATGCAAAGTTGTTGATCATTCAGATGCTGATTGTGAAGAGATGAAAGCTCGGAGGTTACAAATGGAAGAAACTGTTAGAAATTTTGGCTTTGTTGAACCTATTCTTCCTCAAGTTAGAGATCCTCAAGAGGAATCTCAGTTGTTCCTTCAACATGGTTCTGCTCGTCGTTCTAGACTCAGACAACCTTCTCAGACAGAATCTGGACCTCTTGATGGTATGCACATCTCTTATTTTACTGCCACTGATAATGATGCTGCTTCGTCTTGTTCTTCTGTATCTCAAGGTGAATCTCAGAGTGTTCTTAGTGCTATGGAAGACACTAGTTGTAAAAAGAAGAGAACTAGACAGTGTCCTAATCTTGTGATTGTTGATCCGCCTCAGTCCGATAACATGGTTCAAGATCCTGCTGAAAGTCAAGAATCCAATGCTGAGGCTAATGTTTGGGACATAACTGCTGAGGCTTTACAAACTCAGATTCGCACTGCTGCTTGGTTCAGGTCTATATCTCTAGTCTTTTTTTTATCTTTATTTTAGTTTTTTCTCTCTTATAACTTCTTTTATTTGGTTTCCCGTTTCTTGGTTTTTTTACACTCTTTTTCTTCTTTTCTTTTGGTTTGCTATTATGAAAATTTTCTCGTGGAACTGCCAAGGTTTTAACAACCCTCATACTAGAGACTATTTTAAATTTTGCTTGACTATTTTAAATTTTGCTTGACTCATTATGAAACTGACATTTTTTTCATCTCTGAAACCAAGTCTCAGGCTGCCAAGATGCATATGTACTTATCTCATACTAAATATCCGAATTATTGGTTTCATCCTTCTATAGGGCTCTCTGGAGGTATTGCTTTTTCTTGGAAAAATGATATTGATTTACAACTTATGCACACTACTCATAATACTATTCATGCCATTATTACCTCTCATAATCATAAACCTGATATCCTTCTTACTTGTATGTACTGTGACAATTATTCTGCTGATAATCAGGATCAATGGCAGTATTTATTAGACATGAGTCATAATGTTAACATTCCTTGGGTGTTAATCGGTGATTTGAATTTCACAATGACTGATTTTGAGACTAACAGTAATCATCCTTCAACCAATTATCATTCTAGACATATTAGAGATATTGTCAACCAATTAGGTCTTATTGACATAGGTTATCATGGTTCTGATTATACTTGGTCAAATCATAGAGCAGGCAATGATCATACTTCTGTTAGACTGTACAGAGCTCTTGTGAACTCCCTTTGGATTGCTAGTTACGATACGGCTCATCTCCAACACATTGTACCTCTTGCATCTGATCACAGCCCTATTTTGTTGCATTCCATGCCTGATTCTATTAGATCATCTCCATTTAAACTTTATAAATGCTGGTTTCAAGTGTCGTCTTTCTCAACTACTATTCACAACAGTTGGACTCAATCCTTTCAAGGGTCTCCTCCTTATCAGTTCTCTTGTAAACTTAAATTTACTAGAACTGAGCTGCAGAAATGGAAAAAAGTCTCTTTTGGTAATATTGAAGCTCAAATTCATTCTCTTCATCAAAAACTTCAACTTTGTCATGACAAAAATATGTCGATTACTCATCCTGATGTTCTGCAATTAAATTCTTCTCTTCAACAATGGTTAAGAATTCAAAAAAAAAATTGTATGCAGCAAGCATGTGCACATATTTCTGAGGCTAGCAGAAATACAAGTTATTTTCATACAATGGCTAATTTTAATAAGAGGAAATCTAATATCCAGGAAATTAAAGGTCCTCTTGATATTTGGTATGATACTAAACCAGAAATTGAAGACATCTTTCTTAAGCATTTTTCAACAATCACTACTACTACGGATCCTCTTCAAAACAGGGAAATCTTGAATAACTATTCCCCTTGTGTTTCATATGCTGAAAATTTAAGTCTTATTGTTGTTCCAGATATTGCAGAAATCAAAGAGGTTGTTTTCCGTATGAGACCTTGGGCTTCTCTAAGCAACGATGGGTTCCAAGCTGCTTTTTATCAGCATTATTGGGACACTGTTGGTTTAGAGGTAACTGCTGTGGTTCAACATTTTTTTACTACTCATCATATGCTTAAAACCTTACACCATACATACCAAGTTTTAATTCCTAAAATCCCTTACCCTCAGACCCCAGCAGATTATCGGCACATCAGTCTTTGTAATGTCAGTTACAAAGTCATCTCAAAATTTTTATCCAATTGTTTGAAAGTCATTTTACCAAAAATCATTTCCCCTACTCAGACTGCTTATGTACATGGCCGACATATTTATGACAATGTAATCATCGCTCATGAACTTCTTCATACAATGAAAACAAAGAAAAACAAAGAAGTTTTAGTGGGATTGAAACTAGACATGTCGAAAGCTTTCGACAGATTAGAATGACCTTTTTTACTGTCCATTTTATCTCGTCTTGGTTTTCATGCTGATTGGATTAAAATGATAGAGCAGTGCATTTCCACTACAAATATCTCCTTGTTGATTAATGGATCTCCTAGTGCCACTTTTTCTCCTTCAAGAGGTGTTCGTCAGGGGGACCCCTTGTCCCCATATCTTTTTCTCTTTGTTATGGAGGCTTTATCTATATTTCTGCAACAACATGTTGATTCTGGTCATCTAAGAGGTATTCAAATTAACAAGCATTGTCCTGCTATTAACCATCTGTTTTTTGCAGATGACTGTTTGTTATTTTTTTCAAGCTTCTCCAACTCATATGCGGCATCTTCAACATCTTCTTACTTCTTTTGGTCAAGCATCAGGTCAAGTCATCAACATGCAAAAAATCAACAATATTCTTTAGTAAGCATTCTCCTCCTGCTCATAAGAACAACATCATTAATATTTTGCAAATGAAATGTATGGGCCTTGGTGAAAAGTATTTGGGAATACCTCTTCTTATGCACATATCAAGACAGAAAAATTGTCAAGGTATCTTAGATAACATGAATTCTAGACTGCGGGGTTGGCATAGCAAATTGATTCCTCAAGAAGGTAGAACAACTCAACTTAATTCTGTTCTTAGTACTATGGATATGTATCAGATGCAAGTTTTCAAATTACCTGATACAACTATTGCTCACATGAATAAGATTCAAAGACAGTATTGGTGGCATAATTTTACCAATCATAAGTCTCCCCGTGTTATTTCTTGGGACAATGTCAATTTGCCTAAAAAGCTTGGGGGCCTAGGTTTGAAGAATCTTAAGAACTATAACTCAGTTTTTTTGGCGAAGTTAGCTTGGAATCTGTTGCATAACCAGGATGCTTTATGTTCTAGTATTTTAAAAGGAAAGTATTTTCCTTTTCATGATTTACGTTATCATCCTCCTCCTCTTGAAAATAATGGTAGTTGGATTTGACAGACTATTGTTTATGGTCTTCAGATTGTTCTTAAACATGCAAAATTGAAAATTGGTAATGGTACAACAATCAACATCTGGACCCATAACTGGATTCCAGATTTAAATGCTCATCTTCAAGACTGGTATGATTTTCATCTCAGTAATTATCAGTGGGTTTCTCAGCTTATTGATACTTCTTCTTCACAGTGGAATGTCCCTTTACTCAGACAATTATTTACTTCTTCTCAAGTTGATTCGATCCTTACAATTCCAATTCAGTTAGATCAACAAGACTCTCTGAAATGGCCTCTCACTGCTGCTGGTATTTTCACAACTAAATCTACTTATCATCATCTTTGTGAAAGTCAACACAGTGTTGCTGTCGCTACTACCTTGTCGACAAAATTCTGGCTGAAGTTCCGGAAGTTGCAGATTCCTTATAAGTTTCAACCGTTTCTCTGGAAGATTTTTCAGAATTACCTACCTGTCAAGACTAAGTTGTTTCATCAGAATATAATTACATCTTCAGATTGTGTTCTCTGCAACAACAATCAGCTTGAAAGTGTGGATCATCTAATGTATTATTGCCCTTTCACTGCTGCCATTTGGAGACATTTCATTCCTCAGATGTATCAAGATTTAAGTCAGCATCAACATTTTATTGACTGGATTCGAAATTGGCAATCTCCTGACTCTGAAATCAGCATTTACCACTCATCTAAGATCATCCACATCATTGCTTGCATGCTACACACTATTTGGAAACATAGATGCCAAGTTATTTTTAATAATGCTACTCCTAACATTACTGTAGTCATCCGTAGCATTACAAATTACTTGCATTTCCATCATCTCACATTATCTGACAATACTGTCATTCCTGTTAGAAATAACCTTAGACTTGATTTTCCTTGGCAGCCTCCTCCTCCTGGTTTTTTGAAGATTAATATAGATGCCTCATTTCATCCTAATTTTAATTTAGCTGGAATTGGTATCCTAATTCGAGATCATGCAGGACGCTTTGTGGCATCAAAAGGAGTCTGGAAGAGGACTCACAGTGCATTTCAAGCAGAGGCATGGGCTCTGGTTGAAGGTATGAATCTAGCTCTGTCCCATGGATGGCATCAAGTTATCTTTGAATCAGATAACTTAATAATGTGTAGGTTTGTTCAACAACAACATCCTCCTCCTCCTTGGAGGAGTTTACCTCTTTTGAAGAGTTGTATAAATATGTGTAATAATAGTTCTCTAGCTTGGTCTTGTAATCATGTTTATAGGTGTTGTAATAAAGCAGCTGATGCTTTAGCAAAAGCTGTTAGAAGGTTGTATCTGAATGAGGAATGGTGGTATCACCCACGTGACATGTTAATTCCTCATTTAAACTCTGATGTAAATTTTCCTCATGTTTAATAATATTACTCCTTTGTTCAAAAAAAAAAAAAAAAACTATGGTTTGTTCCTCTTTCTGGGTGTGCGCAGAATGGTCCATGTGAAAATGATACTCATGCAAAGAATTATATATTGCAATATTCTTCTTCAGTTAAAACTTGGAACCGGTCCAAATCGATATAGTACTTGAGCTTGCTGTAAGAATTATATATTGCAATATTCTTCTTCAGTTAAAACTTGGAACCGGTCCAAATCGATATAGTACTTGAGCTTGCTGTGTAGTGTGTACTGTAGTTTTGTCTTTGGGCACAAGGATTTCAAATTTCTTGTTTGAAAATCTGAAAGAATACAGAGAATCTCGAAGAGAACAAGACAACCCAAAAATAAGAAAACACAGAGAGAGTCAACATTTAAAGTACATAGATTCTCTTCATTGATAGAGTGGCCGACAATGGCAGAGTTCGGTTTTCAAAAATACTATACAGTCTCGCTAAAATTAAGAAAAAACATAAACTGGTTTTAGGGAGGAACAGATCACAACTTCAATGTGTAATTATTTTCTATTGCTTTGCTCTAGAGTTTGGGATCCATAGCCAACTGATTGTGCACAATGCACTAAACGACCCAAGAAATGCCCTTGTTTCTTGAATCATCTTTAGAATCCTATAGAGTTGTACTTGTTGATGAAATAAAAAAATGAACAAAGTTGTACTTTGTAATGTCCTTTGTATCTCAACTTGGTCAATTGATAGATTTTGTCTGACAATGTATATGGATCGATTTGAGGCAAATGACATGCAAAGTTATAAGCTCCGTTGAGCCATGAAAAAAGTGATTGATTAGTCTATGATGCTGTAAGAGCTAAGCACTACTGCTACCCTTACTAGTTTAGTATTGTCATTTCATATGCATGGCCGCATCCCGCATGGGGCACCTTTTTGCCTTTGTTGTTTTCCTATGGTTTCAACTATTATCTTGTGGAGAACAAAACAGTGTGCATTACACGTGACTCTACCTATATTTTTTGTTTTCTGCAATTACTGATTGTGTACTTGAACAGTTGAGCACTTGAACTCTCACAGTTTAATAAGCATACAGATCTGTACGGATACCTACTGTAGTTTTGAATATTGATTCCATTACAAAAACAAAAATGAGGTAATACACACACCACACCAGCCTCGATTCTGTTCACAGTGGATCATCTTTAAAATAACTCTGGGAACATTTATATGTGCTTGCGGTGGAGATTGTTATTTGTTTGTTATTACACGAATGTTGGCTCAATTGGGATGGAGTGGTGGCCGAGCCCGAGCAAGATGGAATCGATGTTGAAAAATACATTGCTCTTTTCCAATGATAAATGAGATTTTTTGTTGATTTCATTTGAAAGGAATACATATTTTTACAAAGTATGAGGAATGTCACTCCAATATTGTTTCATATTTTTCTCCGAGACGTGCAAAAACACTTGTGGATTAAATCCAGAAGCATGAATGCATAACAGTGAAATTAGTGGTTCATGGCATTCGGATACAAATACAGACTAATAATACTAGTAGTTCGTGGCTTTCAGATACAGACCCGACATTCCTTATAAAGATTTGTCATTCTTAATTTTGGGACTTTAATTGTGTCCTTATTGGTTGGTATTTGGACTCCCACCATTGGCCACCAATTTTACTTCCTAAACTTTTTGGTATGGTTTTCTTCAATAAGTCTAAGATCCAAACATACAACGAAAACAAAAAAAGTCGAACTCTCACATGGGATGCTGGGTCATGGTTGTTCAGGTAGGACCTATCCTTCCTATGTGGAGTTTACTATTTCCCTATTATAAAAATCGGTTGTTGTGATGTTCTTTTTGTATGTCTATCAATGTTGTTTTTTGTTTGATTTTTTTTAATTTATTTTTTATTAACCTTTGTAAACACTAGTGGATAAAAAATCTAATCAATTTATTATGTGTCAATTGTTTCATTGAGACATGAATAAATAATTCGACAAATAAAATTTTAATCATCCATAAAAAATAACCATGATAAATCTTTAAAAAAAATCCAAATCTTAAATGAATTGGAGATTAAATAAGATTTTTTTAATTTTAACAAGATCATATTTTCATTACAAGATTTATGAACTAGTAAACATAAGCATCGTTAATAATGATCGAAAAGGATAAAATTGTGTCGATATTACTTAGTACGATGACAAGGTTATCGAGTAATAATACCAATGACACGAGTTCACAATTTTTCACAATCATATTATTTGTCGACCAAAAAAAAAAAGATTCTTAAATTTTTTTCATAAAATTTCTCTAAGAAATACCAATCAACCTTTCTTATCTTTTCTTGTATATTTGATGGATTTAGCAAGGAAATGTGATTTCACATTGTTTCCACAAGCTCCAATGAGTAGGGCTGCACAAGACCCGCCCACGATACCCAAACCCACCCGTACCCGCTAAATTCGTGGGTTTTTAGTCCATACCCGTCCGCTGTGGGTGCGGGGTTGGTTATGAAAAAAACCGTTGTTTGTGGGTGCGAGGTTGGTTTAAGCTAATACCCGCCCATACCCGCCCAAAAAACCCGCAAATTATATACCATTAGATAAAACTAATCCTAGTCGTCCATTATGAAACCCTAATACTAGTAGATAGGATAACTGATAACCCTCATTCACTTTCTACACTCTTCTCTCTGTTCGGCCTCTCCTCTTCTTCCTCCTCAGTTCTTCTTCGTCACCTACGAACGACAATTACCAGAAATCATCACCAGAAATCGACAACAACAACTTCGAATCTTCACCAGAAATCGACAACAATCGAAAAATCAACAGATTCAACACTTAATCTTCATCTGTGAACTTCCTAGGTATGAATATTTTGGAGGTTTTGGTTTTTTTCTCACTTAATCAAGGAGAATAGAAGTTACTCTAAATACTTGAATATAAAGCGGGTTTAAACCCGTTTAAACCCATATCCGCCCAACCCGTAGCGGGCGGGTAACAAAATCCGCCCGCTGTTTGTGGGTGCGGGGTTGGTTATGAAAAAAAACCCGTTTATATGTGGGTACGAGGTTGGTTTTAGCTTATACTCGCCCATATCCGCCCATGTGCAGCCCTACCAATGAGTGACCTATAAAGTTCAAAAAAATCATGTATTTTGTACACCTTTCAAAACGTTGATGGAAGTATGCGAATTTTTGTTCAAGACTTTCTTTTAGTTTCATTTTATTTATTACTATGTTTTCCGGAATAAATTTCTAATAGTAACTTTTTTCTAGCCTGGCATGTAGTGTTAGTATTGTGGTATATGAACGAATTTTTTGACTTAATTTTATATTTGATTTTCACCTCATTAGTTAATTTAGTTTGTAGATGATTTTTTTTATGAAACTTTAAAATATGATTAACGTGAATAATTTGTTTGGTATTTAATTGTGAAAAGAAGTAAAAATAATTGTTATGGATTTAGATATTTGGGTGCAGACTGATAGGCGTTTTTATTTAGTTTTGGAGAGAATTATTTATTTGTGAGAAATGTTTTTGTTATAGGTCCGCTATTGTTCTCTTATCTATCAATATTCTACGTCTAATATTAATTAATCCTGGATAGTTTGAGGCATATATGTTTTATTTGAGGCCAACCACTAGAAGATAAAAAAGGATATTTTGAAATAAATAAAAAATCCATTATCCAACTATTTTAGTTAATAGCTAATTTATCCCCGATTAATTACTATTAATTCGATTAATTAACAACTATTTAATTTTGTTAGCTCTGAAATCAGCTAATGTTAATGATCACCAAATATGTTTTTCTTTTGTAAAATCATCAACCAATAACTAGTCGATGTTCATGTTCTCGTAGGACGATTATGGTTGATTGTCATCATTCATGAAGAAAACCTGGAACAGTCGATACTAATTATCGCATGGACCGATTGTAGCTTCAAAAACAAACAGAAAAAAATTAAAATTTCTTTTACCCTGAATCGATCGATTATCTGCTGGTGTTGAAAAACATCAAACATAATTTAAATCCATACTCGAGTTAAGAATGAGTATGATTTCAGATCGAGTATGAAATCATATTCTATTTGAGAAGTCATGCTCATTTTAGGTTCGAGTATAAAATCATGCATACTCGTTTTTTCAAATTGGGTATACAATCATACTCATACTCATCTTCAAGTCGGGTATAAAATTGTTTTCATTTCGAGTATAAAATTTATATTCGAATTAAAATCGAGTATACATCACTCTTCTTTAGAATGAGTATGATTTCATAATCATTATATGATCGAGTGTTAACTGAAAAAAATGGGTTAACTAGAATCGGTCTTTATAAGTGTCCGCATTACCTGATTCTAGGTTGATGTTCTTCGACCACGAAAAACATCAAGAACAATCGGTCGACATGTATGTGAATATCATCCGATTGTTCATAATCTGCTAATATGGACATCTATATCAATGGATTCTGGATAAACCCAGACAACCAAAATTTCAGAAAATTATCAATTTTGAATGAATGAATTCATCAAAAACCTAATTAAGAGGATATGGTTGATAGAAAGTACCTAAGAGAGTAGATTTTAACAGATTTGATTTAAGTTTTTAAGTTTTAATATTCAGGGTAACTTAGTACTTTCACCCTTTTTAGACATCCTTTATCCCTCTCATCTAGGTGGGTGAAGAAATTGATAGGCCTAAAACTAGGGAGGTAATTAATATGATTCTGACAGAAGTTATTCAATATTCAAAAAATACACATTGTAATTCGACTTTCAATTCTTCTTACCGTAAAGTATTTAGTTTTCGGTCGAAACTATCCCTTCTAAGAAATATATATTACTATTTGCTCTTAGTAAATAAAGTAAAATTTTGTTTTAAACCCACACCCATTTTTCTATTTACATCTGGTTCTTCTTTTGTAACTTTGTGATTAATATATATTTTTTTTGATGAAAAGACTTTTATTTATTTATAGAGGTAAGTTTATTGTAGGGATTAAAGGAACTAATCCAAGATTATCCCTTTCCAAAAACAGAAGTTTCTCTATGTTTGATAAAATTTTAGTAGTAAAGAACTTTAAATCCTCAACTCTAGCTTTCTTTGCTGACTTGTCTTCTAAATCTATATTGTTTTTCTTCTAAACTTAAGCTTATATGAAACAAAATTAAAACTTTTAAACTAAATTGGCATTTTCTGATGTTAACTTGAGCCCTCCATGGTTGAGTATCGGGAATTTGTGAACCATTAATATTCACAAGATTTTGGCAGTCGTTGATGATGCAACAGTTACTAAATTTCAGTTCCTTTGCCCAACATAGAGTCTCCATAAAAGCTTTTGCTTCGGCGTTTAATGGAGTAGACTCCATCCACACCCTAATCTACAATTTTTCCATAGACCTGTTGCGTTCATAACAGTAATTGCATATATCATTTCATAGTCAGATTTAAAATGAAGCATCAAAAATAATAAATCAATCAAACTTGTTTTCTTTTTTATTCTTGTCGGTATGGTTCTTATCCTTAGTATAATTAAATGTAGCATTAGTAGAAAAAGAGAATCTAGTTGAAACTGATATTCCAACCTAATAGAATCAACTAGCTTATTTGGGTCAGGCACACCTCCATCAAAGATAACATCATTTATGTATTTTCGAATAGAGCGGATAATAAAGGATACTTTTGAATTAGCATGTTTCAAAACACTATAATTCATCCAACTGACAAACCATTGTTTGATATCATATTAAAACTCTGAATGGGATTAAGAGAAAAAACAAACTAGATGAATCTTGTAAAATGACATTTCACAAAAATATGCATTCAATTTTAAGTTTCATAACTATTACATAATCTGCGGTTAGGAGAAGCTTGTTTTGTTTGTTATGTTTCGAAATTTTATAACCTAAAGGAAGAATGTTTGTTACAAAAACCCATTATAACCTAAAGCTTGTTTGTGATGAGTACGGTATAATAAGTAACATCATTAAACAATCATACATCAAAAACATCAACATTTGAAAAACACTAGATCAAGTCAGAAATTCCATACATTGAAATTAAAATTCACAATTTCTACACTCAATTTATGGAATTTCTGACTTAAAAACAAGCACTATAGTAAACTAACACTTCTACAAATCCTAAATCTTAGCTATGCAAAATACAACAACTTTAGGTGTTGGTTATACGTGGTCGATGATGAATATCAAAAAATACGAAAGTCAATTGAAAAGAGTTAAAATATGCATCTCAAGACCATAGTTGCAAAAAAAATCTTGAGTGGTCAGAAACTGAATTTTTATCCTAGTCAGATGCTTAATTGTCGCAAGCTAAGTTCTGGCTAGCGCATCTACGATATCCACAAGTGAAAGCTTAGCTGCATACTTGAATTTTGTTACCAGAGTTTTTTTTTTTAGCTAATTTGATTACCCGGCTGCTCTTGGCTACATTTTAGAGACATAGCCACGAAAAAAGCCCCAAACTGCTGTTATTATGAGCAAGATTTCAAAATTGCATGACGTGCAAACAGAACAGTCATGATCATCTTTGATTCCACATTCCACCAAACATAAATGATTAGACCAAAATCATGGGATTAATTAAGAAAATTATAAATCTAAAACCCCCAAAACTTAAATCCCCCAAATCCTCGCTTTTGTGAGAGATCTAATACATACCCGGGACCTCCAAGTTCTCGCTCACCTCCTAATTTCAGAGCCAAAGCAACAGAACAGACTACAGAGTATCAAATTGAGATTTTTCTAGCGTGGTTTTTTTCACCTAGGGCTCCGTTGTTGTTTTTACTCCAGAGCCCAGATGTTAAAATTTACAGAAACAATAATAATAAATTCTCTTGTACCAGAATAGGTCGCAAGAGTAGCTCGAAGATCTGAAAGATTTCTTTTCTCTCTTTTTAACTTGTTTTCAACGGTTTATTGTAAACTCAAAATATTCCAACCTTTTTAAGGTCTTCTCTGATTCCGTTTGTTTTCCGTCTCTATTATTCTAATTAGGGTTTTACTTCCATTATATAAAAAATCCCACTTTTCAATCCAAACATTCTAAAGTCAAAAAAAATACCAGAGGAAGAAAAAGAAAACCCCAACTTTTTTTTTACTTTCTTTTGAAGTCTTTCCTCTTTAACAACAACCACCAGAAAGATTTTCCACTTTTCTGAAAACCCATTTATCTTTTTCACAGAATCATCATATTCATCAGTATAAACCCATGGTGTATACTGCTGTGATTGTTGTTTTAGTTTTCATAACAATTTTAGGTGTACTATCAGTAATTGTGGGAAGACTCTGTTCTGGGAAAAGAGTTATAGGTATTGGTGAATATGATTTTGAAAGTTGGGTTGAAAGGAAATGTTCCACTTGTATTGATGGACGAATTGATGTTGCACCAAATCATAATCAACAACAACAACCATCATCTTCTGATCATCATCATATTGCAATTCCAGCTGAAACACCTCCCGAAGAATCAAAGCCATCATCATCAACAACAACAGAGCAAAATCCTAATCAGAATCAACATGCATCAACTTCAACTGATTCTTGACAATGGGTGTTTTCATTTCTATCTGATGTTTCTCTATTTAATTTTCATTTGAAACCGTACTAATGTTAATTATGAAATGAAATCGTTACGTTTCAGTTCTCCTTGTATGGAAAATTCCAGTCTGTTCCTCCGTTAATGTCAGTTTGTTTCAGCTTAAACATGAATTCTACACCGTTTCATGACCACACGTACATCACATTTTTCTGTTTTGATACTCAAACATCACAGCTTCATCAAAATTTGACTGATTTTTCACTTAAATTACGTTCATAACAATGTTTAAGAATTCAATTTCTTTAGTTAAATTTTGTTGTATGTATTGATTTGCAGAATCAGAGTAGCATTGAAAACATTCCCTTTTTAGTTATGAAAAAACCTCAGTACCAGGGTTGAAATGTCCATATCAATTGAGACTTAAACCCAGAATAGCTTTTCCCACTTCCACCATCAGAAAGCAAATAGTGGTCCATCCATTAACACCGTTAGATTCAATGTCATACAACTCTTACCCATTGGATTAACCAAATTTTTCCATTTCGGTCAATGAGAAAGAAACCAGAGATGTTGATTGGTTAGGGTTTTAGTGGGGCCTCCTACATGACCTTATGAAAAGAGTCATGGTTTTGTGAGAATATTACGGTTTTGGTATGAATAGACTTAAATATTCTTGTGTGTGTCGTAGTTTTCGATTTGAAAATCCATGTGAAGATGAACAGCTTTTGTTTGTCTGCAGCGTTAAACAGAAAACAGGGCTGCTCAGAAGAACATAGAACTGTTGCCACATGTCGTAATGTCATAAAACCTGACTGATTCTGACTAGTGACTTGTGAGGGGGAGATGATCTGTTGGATTCTAATTTATTCTCGAATCTTTTTCTCAGCCCGGAAGTCAATTTCATATTTTTGATCACCGGTTAAGACTTCAGAGATTCCACTTAAAGAGTGTAAGATTTTAGTTGGTGTTTGTTTTGTTAATATTTTGTTGGTGTTTGTTTTGTTAATTTTACCAAGGTCCAGCTGATTTCTCACAGCCCAGTTCTATCGTTTGTCCGTATAAGCTCTAGAAAATCATTCCTTCAAATGTCTATGGATCTTTTTTTGGTTCAACTGCTGGAATTCGAAAATTAAATTTAAATTTTCAGAGTTTGTAATTTTTTACGAAAAAAAAAAAAAGAGTAAGAAGAAAAATTGAGTTGTGTCTAAATCAAATAAAAGAAAAGTGTGCTTATTTTGGCATAAGTTAAATACAAGTAACTTTATTTTGTTAGAAACTACAAACATGATGGGATGGGAGTTTGAAAACTGTATATTTAGGTATGGGATCCATATTATGTTTCCATTTTGACATAGTTATTGTGTCAAAAGATGAATTATCAACGGGTGTAAAGGAAAGGCTACGAGCCTACAACTATAGTTCATTTAGTATCTGTCATTCTTTTCTAAATACAAATTCTCATAATGAAAATTTGTTTTTTCTAAAGAAGGTTTTTTTTGTTATTTCCGAATGCACCTGTCAGATGAAAGTAAAACTGCAATTGGTGTAGCTTATGACCTTTCAACTGGGGAATCCAAGAAAAAAATATCGTTTCAGAAATAATTGAAAATCAACTTGAAATAAAAAGAAAGATAGAAAATAAATTATGCTGCTCGATGGATAACAATTATCATGTGGAATTTTTTTTCTTGTTATTTTCGATATTTTGTTATGTTTGGGTCTTACATTTTTTTTCCTTTTTTTAACCCTACCTAATATCGAATCATTAAATGCTTCACTCAAGTTCTATAAAACATGTTTAATCACGCATACCTAGCATATAGTTATTCTACGCTTCTTTTTTTTTTTTCTGGAATTTGTAAGAATTAGTCTCTTTCAAAATTTAAAATTAGTTATTTTAATTTTTCAGAGTTTGTAATTTTCTTATAAAGAAAAAGAAAAAAAAATTGAGTTGTCTCCAAATCAAATAAAAAGTCTGCTTATGTTGGCATAACTTTGATATCAAAACTGAGTTATAAACCTAAGCGAAGACTTTTGATACCAATCCGCCTCTAACAAATAAGCCTATTTGATTTCCTTTAGATCGTTTAGATCACGACTTGGAAATCTGTTTGCAATAGACAAGCTAGCAACCCTCAAATATCCGGAACACTTACACTCAGTGAGCTGAGAAGCCTGGATTACTAACCACTTGTCAAGAACAATCTTGAACGGATCAACAAAAAAGAGTTTTATTAGAATTAAATTCAAAAATTAAATTTTAAAATTTAAAGTTTTTTTGGGTTCAACTACTGGAATTCAAAAATTAAATTTTAAATTTTCAGAGTTTGTAATTTTGTTATAAAGAAACAGAAGAAAACAAAATTGAGTTGTGTCCAACTCAAATAAAAAGTCTGCTTATCTTGGCATACGTTTGATACAAGTAACTTTATTTTGCTGGAAACTACAACCACGATGGGATGGGAGTTTGAAAACTGCATAATTAGGTATGTGATCCATATTATGTTTCCATTTTGACATAGTTATTGTGGCTCAAAAGATAAATTATTAACCGATGTAAAGGAAAGGCTACAACTATAAACTATAGTTCATTTGATATATTCAATTCTTTTCTAAAAACAAATTCCTATTACGAAATTTATTTTTTTTCAAAGAAGGATTTTCTTGCTACTTCCGAATGCACGTGTCAGATGAAATTAAAAGTACATTTAGTGTAGCTTATGACCTTTCAACTTGGGAATCCAAGAAAAATATATCGTTATAGAGATAATGGAAAACCAACTTGAAGTAAAAAGAAAAAAAATAGTTGCTCGATAGATAACAATTACCCAGTGGAAAACTTTCTTTATTTTTTTCTTCTTATTTTCGATATTTTGTTATGTTTGAGTCTTACATTTTTTTCCTTTTTTAACCCTAACTAACGTCGAATCATTAAGTGCTTCACTAAAGTTCTATGAAGCATGTTTAATCAGGCATACCTAGCATATAGTTATTATGCGCTTCTTTTTTTGTTTTTGGAATCCTTCAGAATTAGTCTCTTTCAAAATGTTAGGTGGTTTCACTTTGGAATCTTGCGAATGACATAAAACCGAATATTAAAGAGGCACATCCACCTTATATTCTCTCCTTTATCTTTTGATCTCTTGGTAAATTTTACATTGATTTTTATTTCCTCGAAAACAAAATTCTAACAATAATGTGGCATGATTCATAGTTTGGGGTTTAGAAGATACCATTACCCATCCACGAATCCGATTCAAAATCATTAGATAGTACTTTTGCTCTTTTTTTTATTTTGTTCTCAGTTTCGCTCCTTATTATTTTGAGATTCTTTTTTTCTTTTACGAGATAAAAAATAAATATCAAGTAAAAACTTCAACACCCCAAAGTCTCCTTGCTCAGATTTAGTATTTTGGGGTTAGCTCTGAGCAAGGATTTTTATTGTTTTCTTTTGCTTTTATTTTACAAGTTTTACAGGGTATTGGATCAGGATTTGTATGGATAAAAATAGATAGTCGTTTGCCTGAATCTAGTGGATTTATAATGTTTCTTAAATGAATCTTATAGATATGTAATTTTGGATTATAATAGATAAGTTAGGATTAGTTCAGATTTACAAATTGCATTATATATTCCTTTCAAAAAAGAAAGAAAGAACCATCTATAAGTTGAGGTGGTGGGTGATGTGTGGAGGTTGGCAGTGATAGATTCTCTTTCCCGGGAAGGTAATCATAAATGGATCTGTGATCACATCATCTCCTCTCCTATGGAGAAAGGCCAATCTAGTTCAGCCAATCCGGTACCTCTAGCTCCGGCCGTAGATCGCTACGCTCCTCTCATGACAGACGCGGTCAGGCATGGTGGTTGGTGGTGATTGTGGTGATTGTTTTCAGTGGTGGTAGTTGGTGGTCGATGGCGGTGGTTAGTGATGGTTGTTACTGGTGGTGGTGGTCAGTGGTTATTGGTGGTGATGCGGTGGTTGGTGGTGGGCGGTGTAAAAACATAGCATGATGTGATAAAAAATAAAAAAATTGTCCATAAGAATCCATGAAACTCTTGCGGTGTGGGTTGAGATTGATATAAGATAATAACATTGATATTTTGCCTACAAATATCCATAAGAATCCAGATGTATCTTGGCCCTCAACTATCCTAAGAAATCTTAAATTAATTGAATACCTAGGATATTTGTGAAATCTAAAACTATCCTAATTGAATACCATGGATATTTAATGATTCATTATAAATCCTAATCGAATACCTAGGAGATTTTAGGATTGTTAAATGTCTGTTTAAATCCTAATCCAATACATCCCTGTTAGTTGTTTAATTTTTGTTTCTAGGTTTAATTTTTGTTATTTTTAGTGCTTATGGAAACATTTTTTCGCTATTTGGGTGATCTTTTCTTCGTCTTTATGACGATTTTCTCTTCTCTCTAATAACGGTTCATTCAAATCTTCATGGTGATTCTTGGCTTGCTAATCTCGACTCATCAAGAACATCTACGATTCTACACGACTTCGCTTTAGATTTATTTGAAATAAGAGGGAGTTAGGGCATCCGGGTTTGTTTGGATCTACAACATTTTGAGCAAAACACTTCATTCTCTTTAGAGCATCTCTTAATCAAGAAGAAGACAATCAGTTTCAATGGTCGTAGTTGATTCCGGTTCACACCAGCATTCATCATGACCCCATATACAAAAGTTGGATATCTTTGCGGTCAACTCTTTCTCTTCGCGACGTATTTGCAATTGATTTTGCCTTTTGTTTTTGGATTTTGATTAGTATCCTGTATTTTGGTGTTTTTGATAATATTATAACCATCCGTGCAATCTTTGTTTTGATCTGAATGAATTGAAATGTGATTTCCATCAAAAAAAAATAATTTAGCACCCACAACAAAAAGAAAGACTCAAATCCCATTGCACAATGAAATGTTACCAATTAAAAGGAACAATATCAGTTGGAACGCCTTTAATATCTAATTCAGAATACCAGAAAATGATATTGGCCTTGATATAATGAATTATTTCTTACTTGGTCTTCAATATTTCTCTAAAACAAATCCATTATGTTCCTTCCGGATAATCCAATGACGACATAAGCCAAAAGTCTCCTATTTTTTCTATATTGAGATATTTATTTATATTGAGATATTACAACCAAATCAGAAACCTGCAAGTAGTAAACTAGTTTAGATTTCATTGTTTGGATTGTTTTACACAAATCCAAATTGAATAACAAAACTTTGCAATTCAGTAATGTAAGGATCATAAAAATGATTCATCCATCTCCTGGTTTTAGTAACAAAAGTAACCAAGGTAATTTCAATCGTAGTGAATCTCCGAAAATCTATCTGAATTGGTCGTAAACATCGTCGAATTCTGGGATTTGAAAGTGAGTGAGATGTGTTGTTAATGTATAATATGTTGTTGATGTTATTGGACTTGCTATAGTTGCTATCAGAATAGTGGCTCGAGTTGATAATCCTATGCTGCAAGTGAGAAGAAAACGAAAGTCAGAAAAAGAAAGCTAATCATATGCTACTACTAGGTATTTAAGAGCAAAGAACTAAATCAATGGAGGGTTTATCTGCTAAAATCTGCTCCAAATGAGCAAATCTGAGCAGTTGCGGCTCAAGCGTCGCTATGGTTCAGTTCGTTGATGAAAGAGAGAACGAGAATATACTTTATAACTAAGCCAAAAGTCTCCAAATGACACTGTTTTCCCCTCATTTTAGTATGTAGTCGATAAATAAGATAACATTATTGTGAATAAGGCATAAAAAAACCCATTTAACCTCTCTTTCCCTAACTTGGTAAAAGGGGCGAAGCCAGCCCAATACAAGAAGGAGCATTCACTGCACCCCAGCCAAACGTGCTCCAAATCCTAATTTAAACCAAATTAGACTAATTCACAAGTCTAATTTTGTTTCTTCGCATCCCCAAAAAAGTTGTACTCTTAATGCAAAATTTTGCACCCGCAAAAAATCTTTGCTCCTGTTGGGAAACCAGCATTCACACCAAGGTTCGAAAAACGGGTCACGACCCAGGTCACAGGTACTAGGCGTGACCGTTATAACGTGTTTTGACGGGTGTGAGCACGTTTTGGGTCAAAAACGCGTTATATAGGAATAAAACGCGTTTTTTGACGTTTTTTTAAAATAACGGGTGTGATAATGGTTAAATAAGAAAAATAAATAATTTGTGATCTGAATTTCCTATGTAACGGTAATTACAGCTGTGAAAACGGTTACAACGGGTCTAAATAACGTTGTTACTACGTTTTTTCATTTTTTTTGGTTTAATTTATTTATTTGTTTATGGGTTTTTAACATACAAATTTATGGATATCTAGTAAAATTCACAACCCTAAGTCTATGACTTATAACAATGCATTGTAGTTATCGTCTACCGACAATATTTATACACGCATACTATCACTATCCACTTGATATGTTCAAGTTGTCACTCGAATAGTTCAATGCATTCCCCAATATTTCAATAATGCATATTCGGATTCAAAAGCAGTCAAAACTTTGTTGTCAAATAATACTCCTAGGCTCTTAGCTACTTGCTACAAGACTAACCAACAAGGAATGCAACAGGAAGAGAGTCAGAGACTAGCTAGAGAAAAAGAGAGTGAGAGAGGGAAGTCAGGGAGTCGATTTATCTTTTTCTTTTGGATTTGGAGGTGTGTACAGTATATGATACATGTGGTCTGTACTTTAGAGTTCAGACTCAAAAGTTAAAGAAATAAAACAAAAAAAAAAGTAAAAAGAGTAGTTGGTTTCATGATCAAAGACATAGCTAGCCTGTGCTTATATACGCATGCAACGAGATTCCAAATGTTTCAAGAATATTTCGATTTGCTAGCTATTATGTCTTCTTGCCCAAAGGAATGCTTTAAAAGGACAAGAAGAGAATTGAAATGAAATCAATACCTCTGGTTCTCTGGTTCTCTGCTTCTTGCTCAAAGGAATGCTTTAGATTTTGAATTTCTCAAATACAAGTTTAAGAGGTAATATTAATTATTTTTTGTAGATTTTTCATTCAATTAGAGATATAATTTATTAATACGTTATTAATTTATTTATTATCGTTTTTTTCTTTCATGATGTTAGAGTAGTGAATATAGATGTTTGAGAAATATCGATGTTTTTTTCTTTCATGATGTTTGAGAAATATTTAAGAAATGTTAAGTGAAGAAATGTTTCATTCTATTAACGTATATTTACTTAATAAATGTTTCATTTTTATCTAAGAAATGTTTTAAGAAATATAGATTTTTTGTTCATTTTATTATCATTTATTTAAGAAATATTTTAATAAATGTTAATATTCATAATTAAATAGTCCATCAACTTGAATCAGTTGACACGTAAAAAATCATTGTTTCTTTATAAAAAAAAATGGCATGATGAATTGATATATGTCACTTATTTCTATGTGAAAGTGATCCTTTATTGAAAATGATCCGTTTCTTGGATTCAGATAAACCTACCATGGGTTATTTGTTTCATGCACTTGCTACATGTGTGGAAACTATAGAAAGGGGTTTGGGTAAAACTCGAAATAATTCTATTGTAGGTGTGATTAACCGACGATGGAAAGATCAGTTGAGTTCTCCTCTTCATGCTGCAGCGCATTTTCTAAATCCATATTATATCTACAACCCAACAGCCAATCTCATCAACAATGAAATTTCTCAGCCCCAAATTTGTCTCAGTGAAGTTATATCAAAAATGATTAGTAGCCCTCAAGAACAAGCGACATGCATGCTAGAGGTGTGAATTTTTATTAACAATTAATTTCGTAATTATATGAATTTCTATTCACAGTTTTTGATATTTTTAGGCGTGAAGAATGCAAATGATGCAAGGCCAATTTGCATCACCATCAGCAAGATTGGCTGCTCTGCAAGGTGATCCTGAAGCTGGTGGTTGTCATACGGTGCTCAGTTTCCATCACTCCAGAGGATCGCGGTAAAGATACTAAGCCAGACAAACACATCGTCTGGATCCGAGAGGAATTGGAGTGTGTTTGAAAGAATTCACACCAAACTACGCAACCGCTTAGTTTCGTCAAGAATAAACGATTTGGTATATGTTCAGTACAATTTAAGATTGGAGCAGCAAAGAGTTCAAGGTAAAGCAAAGCGACATAACATCGATGTCCACGATGTTCATAGCCTGCTGACAGATAAAAATATGCTTGATTGGATAGCAGGGGATGATGAAACACCAGTTTTACCTCAGGAAGAACATTGGTTAAATGAATTGGAAGAGGAAGCAGCTAATAATCCAGAGCCTCTCCCTCCACCATACGAATGGCATGATCCAGAAGTTGAAATCTCATATCAAAGGTTGCCAGTGAGTAACTTTGTTTATGACTTTGGTAACCTAACATTTGGAGACAATACACAAGGTCATGAAAATGAAAATCCCATATACAATTCTCATTACACTGAAGATCGTCCAGAAGAAGATACCCGAGGAATTAATGAAGAGTATAATTCCAATATTAATATCAATAATGAAGTAGATAATCGTAATGATAATGAGGAAGAAGACTATGGTTATGAAGATGACGATACTGTTAACTACGACAGCCAAATGCATTACGCGAACCAATATGAGGCGGAGGAAGAGGAGGAAGAATCAACTGAGAATCGTCGAGAAAACAGAAATTACTTGAATAAGTCGAAAAAAATGCCGGTACAAGTTGGTTTGTCTAAGTTTAAAATTTCAAGCACTACTGTCACTAGGTTACTTATTGTAAGTTTATAACATTTGAAGTGTTTAATGATTATTTATGAAATTTTAGTTGTAAGTTTGAAATTAAAAATTGTATAAGAATTTCTCCAACTCAAATTTTTTTTCCTTAAAAACGGGTTTAACCGGTATGAAAACGGAAAATACGGTGTAAAAAACGTGTGTTAAAATGTTATTTAGAAGAAAAAAACTGAAATATTAATTTTAGAAAAACGGTAATCACAGGTGTGAAAACGGTTATAACGGGTCTAAATAACGCCATTTTTTCCTATTTATCGGTGTTATTTAGGTAAGCGTGTTGGTGAGCCTCACGGGCACGATATACAGGCGTGAGCGTTATAACGGACGTTTTTTTCGGAAAAAACGGCCATTTTTCAAACATTGATTCACACTACTCCCTCCGCTAGCAGTTTCAAAGTTGACAAAGAAAACCCTCGCACAAATTTCCACCAGGAATCCCCTCCTCTTAAAAATTGACTTAGCTGGTTGGCTAGTCTACAGTTTGCTACAACCCCATCTTCCCCCACATTACCACTGCTCAGTCCTTCTAATGTCCCCACAGAGTCAGTGACGCCATCAATCTGATTCTGATCCACCGAGACACAAACAGAATCTACACGAGCTACATGCCTACATGTTCCCCGCATTCTTAATAGTATGGTAGGGATGATGCCACATCAGAGTGTAAACACAAATTAAGGTTGAGCGGGTACAAATAACGGTTTTAACGATAATTCCGTGAAGTCCCGCTAGAGACCTGTTCTTTGGTCTTAACAACATTTCAGAAGATAAAAATTAATACCATCTCTCACACCGATCGATCCCTATTCTCCTCTTCCTCCCTCTCGCATTCTCTCTGGAACTGTATACTTTTTTGTTGCAATGGATGAAGAATACGATGTAATAGTTCTTGGAACTGGTCTCAAAGAATGTATCCTCAGTGGTCTTCTTTCTGTCGATGGATTAAAAGTAAGTCTAATACCAATGAGCTTCTCATTTTGATATACATTGTCTAAGTAATCAGATCTCGTGATTTTTGTTGAAATAGGTATTGCATATGGATAGGAATGATTATTATGGAGGAGAATCCACCTCTCTAAATCTCATCCAGGTATTCATTCTACGATGTTGTTGTTCACGACACACGTGATCTTACGTTCGATATATCCACGAAACACGTGATCTTATGCATATAACTTATTGGTTGCAGCTTTGGAAGAAATTCAGAGGCGATGACAAGCCCCCAGAGCAATTGGGTTCAAGCAGAGAGTACAATGTTGATATGATTCCCAAGGTATATGTCAATCTATTAATTTATAGGTGGTAAGATAGATCCCCGTAATATGGCTGGCTCAATGTTAAAAGTTTCTATGTTGCTTGAAATTATGTTTATATCGCATCTTTCATGGTGTCATGGACAATCTCTTCTGTTTCAGTTCCATATGGATTCTTGTTAGATTGGAATTTGATTCCAATTTCCTTACCAGGGTCTCTAAATATTGATTTTTGCTTGGGCAGTTCATGATGGCAAATGGTACCTTAGTCCGAGTTCTCATCCACACAGATGTTACTAAGTACCTGAATTTCAAAGCTGTTGATGGTAGCTTTGTGTACAACAAAGGGAAGGTACAACTTCTCATCTGCTTGGCTTTTTTTTTTTTTTTTTTTTTTTTTTTTTTTTTTTTTTTTTTTTTTGTAATCGACTTGTTACATCAACTTTGTTCAGTTGAACTGACACTATAATATTTTGTTAGATACACAAAGTGCCAGCTACGGATGTGGAAGCCTTGAAATCTCCATTGATGGGATTGTTTGAAAAGCGTCGTGCTAGGAAGTTCTTTATTTATGTGCAAGATTACGAGGAGAATGATCCAAAATCTCATGAAGGGCTTGATCTGAATAAAGTTACTGCACGAGAAGTTATTTCGTATATATCTCAATCTTCCACTCTTTTTTCCTTAAAAATGTTTTTTGTTTACACAAAAGTTAGATATGCAACACTAGTAGTTCTTATCAAGCAATTGTATTATCCTGAAATTTATACTTTCGTGTAGGAAATATGGATTAGAAGATAATACGGTTGACTTCATTGGCCACGCTTTGGCACTACACAAAGATGATAGCTACTTGGATGAACCTGCTATGGGATTCGTCAAGAAAATGAAGGTAATTTTTTTTTAATCTTGAGAAACCTACCGAGTTGGTTTTTGCGGTAAATCATCCATCCAACTCCAACTATATAGTCTACCTTTGCCTCTTGAGTTTCTATCTCAGTTTTGAAGAAAAGATGATTTGGTAGTTAGTGCACTGAAAATGTTTCATGTGAGGGGAACAATAGGTGTTGAATGAAAGAGTCCATGGACCATTCATTTTAGCAACACAAATCTTAGGACCACAACATAGGACCGTCGCATGCTGCAGTTTTCGGTAATCAAAATAATGATTCACTCACTTTATGGTTTCAATTATGAGGTAATGTAAGGCAATACAGAAACCAAACAGAGTACATTCACAAGAAACACTGATCATGTACTAGTTAACTGTTGCAACCTCAATGCCGTTCTTCTCTCAATGGCTACAATTTATCAGTGTAATTTGTACTATTTACTGATTCATTTTTTTTCTTGTGGCATTAAGCTATATGCAGAGTCATTGGCACGTTTTCAAGGAGGATCTCCTTATATTTATCCACTTTATGGTTTGGGTGAACTCCCACAGGTTAGTGTTATTTGTAGCTGATACGAGTTTGCCAGGAGATAATAAAGCTTCGGATTTAACACTGTATATGCATCTTAATCCCCAGGGATTTGCTCGTCTCAGTGCTGTTTACGGTGGAACTTACATGCTTCACAAGCCAGAATGCAAGGTACAAATTTCAATGAAGTAAAATGTGGATTGGTATCCGCAAAAGCAAATGCAAGCACTTATGAATCATAAAAATTTAGCAATGCCAACTAATACCCCACTGATTACCTTGCGCACAAATAACAGGTAGAATTCGACGGTGATGGGAAAGCATACGGCGTGACATCTGAAGGGGAAACTGCTAAAGGCAAGAAAATTGTATGTGACCCTTCGTATTTGCCTGACAAGGTATACGTCTAATACCGGAACTTCAAATATTTTTGCCCGTCAACAGTCTCCCGCAATAGGTTCTGAAATTCCATGTATGATGCAAACAGGTTAAAAAGGTCGGAAGAGTCGCACGTGCTATTTGCATAATGAGTCATCCTATCCCAAACACCAGTGATTCTCACTCAGTTCAGGTTATTCTGCCTCAGAAGCAACTTGGACGCAAATCTGATATGTAAGTTTACTTCTCTTCCTTGGCGCTAAACTTAAGCCACCAAGTACCCAAAAATGTCACTGGAACTTGACGTCTCTTAGAAATGTGCAAAATAATCGTTGATGCAGGTACCTCTTCTGTTGCTCGTATGCCCACAATGTTGCACCAAAAGGAAAATACATAGCTTTTGTATCAACTGAAGCAGAAACTGACCATCCTGATACAGAACTGCAGCCTGGAATCGAACTACTTGGACCTGTTGATGAAACATTTTTTGACATTTATGACAGATATGAACCCACTAATAAGGACATAGATGACAACTGCTACATATCTACTGTAAGTATGCAAAACATTTTGCGGACAGATAAATGCATTTCCACCTCTATCTTACCTTTTCTCTTATTGCGTCAAGACTTATATAAAATTGAATATCAAGTACTCCTAATGCTCAACCTTTCATAAAAGTTGATCCAATGCCTGATTTTGGGTTCTCTTTCACATTATAAATTTACAAACAACTAATCATATGCTGAAATTTCAACCTTTTACAGAGTTATGATGCAACAACACACTTTGAGTCTACGGTTACTGACGTGATTGCAATGTATAGTCGAATTACCGGGAAGGTAATGTTCTCTTGGAACTGTCCATAGTTATCAAGATCTTCCAAGGATTATTCAACTTGATTACTTGTTCTCTCTTTCTAGCAAATGTTGAATATTAATCGCTTTCCTTTCGGTTCTTCATTTTGCAGGAACTTGATCTGACAGTAGACCTGAGTGCTGCAAGTGCTGCTGCCAATGAATAAAATCCATCAAATGTCTTCATCGTATTCTAATAGTGTCAACAGCGAGAGAAGCCAAGAAGGACGCTCAAAATTTTGTTTTTCTGATGTCCTCTTAGCCATTTTTCCCTTTCCAGATATTTCCTCAGTTTAAGTATCGAATATTCAAGTAATTTCCGTTGATATTTTTCATATCTCAAAGACTTACAGTTACTGTACTCCAGAACTTCTTGTAATCCTCCTCTATGTTTGTCGTCTGAGTTTGTGGATAGTCCCACTGTTTTATCACTATTGGTAAGATGGAAAATTGAAATAAATCATCCCAGTTTCAAAAATTAGCATAAATTGGGTGTTTCACCACCGGTAATTGTAAAACACCACAGGATTCTCCACAGAAATGAAGTTGATATAAATGAAGTTCAAAATAACTCGACAGAAATTCTCTAAGAAAGTTCTGTAAAAATACACTAAGAGAACCTTTGCATGGAAAAGGGACTAAGGAAGAAAAAGAAACTGATAATTGCTGTTGAGATGACAATAACTTCTCAAGAATACAAAAACAAAATCCACAGTTTTTCTTTCCCACAAGTGTAAGATTCTCTAAAACCAGCGTCAAGAGGATGCCAAACGAACCATGGCCAAAATGTAATAGATTGAGCCCTCAATAGCCAATGCATTAAATTATCAACCTTCAGATACAAAGAGATTGTTACAGATGAACAAGTACAAACCAGTAAGATAAATTAAGAAAATACAGTAAGGAAAGAAGAAGAGATGAACTGATACAATGTTAATCTGACAAACCACATTCTTTTCCTTTTGACAAGTGATTTGGTTAACCATTTGATCGCTATAAAAGTCCTCTACGATTTGTTTACTCTCTTTTGGATTTGGTGAGAGCGTTCTTCCTCTGCCCATGCATATATTGATACATATGTGGACTACCTGCAATAAGATCAAATTGCACAATTATGGCTCAGTCATTAATCTACAGCGAACAGAACAGCTTGAGTCCAAAGGAGATTAATTTGTGATTACGTGCCTGAGACATAGATTCCGAGGGAAATAATTGCAGCATAGGAGTAATCAAATGAGAAGTTAAATTGGTTTGGCATCCTGATGCAATATTTCTCAAATCCCTGCAAATATTTATCAAAAAGATTGAGGTGTGAAGAAGATACAAAACAATATTTAAACCCACTGCTTTGACAGTTTAACACAAGTACTGAGATAAATCTCTACCTAAGAGCGAGGACATAAAAAAGGTCTTTTGCATTATACACCTGACTTTCAATCATAAACCACATAAACACTGATATATGTATTGAGAATGCAGTAGGACAATTTCTTTTATTTTTTTGTTTATGGAAAGTAGGACAAATTCTTAATTCTAGGAGATTAGGCAATAGGACAAAATTTTCTATTCCTGAGTTATGGTAGTTTTCTGTATTTTGCATGACTAAAAACTAGACTTGTGGCAATGAGTTTAGATATCAAGGAAGTGTTCCTAGCCGTGTCAGTTCATTTTAGGAATCTGCAAAGGTTTCTCTAGAAGATCATTATATTGTTATCAACTAAGAGGTTTTCTTTCTTGATAAATGAAAGTTTACAATTAAATCTTACAGTAAAAATTGATACATTAAACACACAGAAGAGACCTGATTGAATTCATTACCTTTATGTACTGCAGGCCGATATATTAGACCAACTTCGCTGGTAATTCCAGTTGGATACAATACCAGAAAGGTGCTATACCTACACAAGCATCAAGGTACTTGATGAAATGATGAAAATTTCATAGAAGAAAGGGAAGAATGATATTTGTCATGTTTATAATCGAAGAATTGATTATACCTGAGCCACAACAACCATGAAGGTGCAAAACCAAGTGCCTCTTTTGTACTAAAGAAAGAGTATCTGATAATCTACACTCAACATAAAACATTACAAAATTAGATAGATATGAAAAAACAAGCACAAGTCAAATAATTGAATGTAAGCATGAAACAACATAGATTATTCTTGCACATTCCAGTAATGTAAAGCTCATCCTCGGTAATCGACCAACTTATTACCAAAGAACTAACTAGCACATGCGTTCGAGTCTGCAAACCAAAACATTTACCCTGTCAACTTCTAATCTAAAATTGTTTAGCTATAAAATGATTGTAAATCTGCATACCTCAGGAAAACTCCACAAAATTCCCCAAGTTACAAATAATCTTGATCCGATCTGTGGAAAAGTTGCTGTAATTGGAGATCTAACCAAGCCTACGAGACCATGAAGAATCTATCAACAAGGCAAAAAAAACTTATCAGAGAAATTCCAAAAATTCAACCAAAAATGAATCTCTTTTTACACAAGAGTTCGTTTAAGTTTACCTCCATTATAGATGCAGTTTGAGCAAGTAACAGAGGCTCTTAAACATGATTATAAACATGTTCATGGCCTGATTCTTTCAAAGTCATCAAGGCCATATACAAAACCTGGAACCTATAACAAATTCACATACAAAAGTCAGATTGGAAACTACCAAGAGCCAACAAAAACATAGAATTCTATTAAAATTTACAAACTCAGATAGAAATAGATTGAAATTACCAGCCAACGAAGATGGTCCAATTGTAAATAGTAAGGTAAATACGTTTAAGAACTGATAAGAAACCTGCCATTGTTAACAGTTGGATCTTTTTTTCTAGGGTTTACAGGAATTGGAAGTGGGGATTGATAATTTAGTACATATAATAACAAACAAGTGATGAAAATAAAGGAATGCAATTAATTAATTTAGGTGAGCAGATCCAACTACTATCTACTAATGCTAATATGCTACTACCAGTATGAAATTGGTCTTCAATGTTCTAACCATCAGTCAGTGATGGAAACAACGGATTTTAACTGAAACAGATGGTGAAGTAAATGTGGGTTTTACGATATTAGCACCTTTGTTTTGGATAGAGAATAGACTATGGCCAAAACTAAAAGGATGGACAAGTAAGTAGTTTTCGGAATGGTTCTAGACCTCCGGTGATATTGCTTACATTAAGGGGCTCATGCATATTGTCTAGTATTCTTGCTCCTGATATCATGGATTTACACTGTGCATTTCTTGTATGTGAGTGTTAAAACTTTGATTAATTGGTTAGTAATACTCACCAGAATTTTGTTTGTCATGCATCAAGTATTTGAGACCAATACAAAAGTTAGTCTTCATGTGGCACTTTGTTATCATGACAAAAATCACTATCGATGATTCATTTATCTGGAAACAAAATGAATAGTTCAACTATCTGAATCTTCATTAATGTTTACAACAATTTTTTGGATGGAGGTTTTGTACTTACTGCCGAATGGTTGTTTACTAGGCTGCTGTAAAGAATGGATAAGAATAGGTCACTCTTGATTGGGATGTCGGAGAAAATTGAATGCTAGGATTTCAACAATATTACCCTCATTCCTTATGGCAACATTGGGAACCCCATTTTCGTTGATATTCCTATTAATGCCCCATCATCGGCCCAACACTAATAAGCCATAGTATAAAAGTTGTAACTTTATTTACTACAATGATTTAAATTCCAATGTTTTGACTTTTTGTTTAAAACTAGCTATTTATTTTTGGTTCACCTGTATAGGATCGAGTTCTTGCAAATTCATCTCAACAGGTTCGAAAAACCACCTAGAAAATTCTTGGTGACATTCATATTAATACCTCATCATCGGTGTATCGTCGATTGTCCAATGGCTTGGTAAACTATATAAAACTTCGAATTATATTTACTACTAATTAAATTATACTATTTTGACCTTTCCTTTTAAAACTAGCTGCTCTTTTTTTGGTATCACCTGCACAGGATCGAGCCTCTGCGCAACCATCCCGCCAACTTCTAAACACCACCCCTGAGGATTAATGGCGTCGATAGCATACCCGAAATTTTAGAAGATCAACAGTCAATGTGTTGTTACAATTAAAAGGGATTTAACTTGAATGTATAAAGAGTGTGATGATAGCTGCAGGCAATATGAACCATAGGATCATCATTGAATTTTAGCAGGTGGTTTGCAGTTCGAAAGGTATTTTGACTTTAAGAACTTCTATAACTCTTAAATTATGAGAAGTTTTGTTGAATATTTCTCGTTATGAAATTAATGTTCTTTAAATTCATTAGGGAGAAATTGTCTGACCATTATGAGTTGTGCTTAGTCTACTTCGATTAGGTTTTTAAATTCCAACTTTCCTCTTTCTTTTCTTTTCTTTTTTTTTTTTTTATCGAGTGGGGTAATTTGAAATCTAAGTCAGCAATTATTGAATTTGTGGACACTATAAATTTGTGGACACTGATTATCGAGGTATAATGACAACCTCATATACATAGACAACAAAGTTCGTGAATTCTAACAAATCAAAATCCAATATCGATCTAGTCGTATCCAAATCAAGAGATCTGAATTTTGTTAAATATGAAACTTGTTATTTAATCTTTCAAGATTTGAATTCTAGAAGAACAAGTTTCGTTATTGATCACAATTGATAAGGACTTAAACTACTTAGATTGGATATGTACTAATTGTGTTATTCATATTATAAAGATAAAATAATATAACGCGGAAAAGTAAAAACACAAGACACCAGAAGTTTTATTAATAAGGAAAACTGCACCTGCAGAAAAACCCCGGGGCCTCGTCTAGGTTTGAGCACCAAATTTTATTAAGCCGCTACATATACTAGCCAACTATCAGACTTCGAACTGAAATGTAGTTGAAAAGACGAGGGTACCCAAATACACCACAATATTTTGAATTATCCACCTATAAGTCCTCTACTGAATGTGATCGTCTATGGACAAAGTCGAGACAATACAACAGATTTGGTTCACACTTCATGTTATCGCCTATGGATACGATATCGAGACAATACAACAACAAGTTTACTTGTGTGATTGACTATGGATACAAGATCGAGAAGATACGGCCATAAAATGTGCACTTGATAATAGGTTCAGTAATACCGAAACTCTATAGGATCAATATCAAGTGTTACGGAATTAAAGTACAAGTGCAATTATAACGCGGAATAGTAAAATAAATGGCACAATAAGATTTTGTTAACGAGGAAACCGCAAATGCAGAAAAATCCTGGGACCTAGTCCAGTTTTGAATACTCTTATAATTGAGTCGTTATAAAAAATCTAATACCAACTTCGTATAGTTGAGACCAAGCAGACTACCCCTACCTACTTAGTTCCCTCAGTATCCCTACGTCTTCGACTTCTAGAATCACACACGTGAATAACAAATCTTTTGGATCGTATTCCAAATAGCAAAGGAAGAATATGTTTGGTAACCACTGTAACCAATCTTGCTAGAAGATATGTGAGTTGTTGACAAAGGCTCTTATTTCTAATCTAATAAACTCCTTTGTCTGGTTAAATCAATCTAAATGTTGACTACCGAAATAATCAAGTTCTAGATTCGCAATCAATCAATATAGATCTCAAAGAGAAACTATAAAGCGATGTCGATCTCATGCAACTAATCAGTCAATTCTATCAAAGATAAACCGATTCTAGTTGGATCCCAGTCGATCAAGATTTGTGCACTAAATCCACAAGATACGAAAACTAATAAGAATTCTTCTTCGTCTTCAAATCTTCTGTTGCCTTCAAATACCTGCACAATAATACTTGAATCCTCTTGTGATCAATCACGCACAGAACTGAGTCTGTTAAAAATGGATTATCACAAGATGTCTTTAGATCCGAAGATGGTTTCTAAAGATCCCGTCGATACTTTGATCTAGTTTGAGTGAATCTTATATCAGAAGAGAAGATTCTCAAGAATAAACAAACTAGGTGAAATCAAAGTTACAACAACCATTAGTCAATCAAATCAATAATCGAAAACTAATAACACTGCAATTATCTAGTTTCCCACCAACGGTACTCGTAGAGCTTCTTGATCCCACAGAAGTCTTTAAACGAGCGGTCGTAAGAGATTTCGCCTAATTAGGGTACTGTAAGGATTCAAAAGCTCGTCAACGCTTTTTGATCGGTCAATAGACGATTTAGTCGATAATTACTAGATAATCCAATCATAATATGGAGATGAAACTAGTATCACTTGGTAGATCTCTAAATGCTATGCGAAATGGACTACTTAAACGCGTCAATCGGACATTGGATGAAGAAGAAATCATCAGATTAGTATGAAGGGTGAAATCATCATTTCGCAGGAAAGTGCTATTAAGGAAGCCGAGTCCTTTACTCCGGAAACCCTCTGTTCTGCCCATATCCAATGATGGATGCCTTAATCAATAATTTTGGTCTTATCCAACCAAATCCAAGAGAATTTCATTATTTCTTCAAACTTCTTCTTACTTCTCGTTTCTTCTTTCTTCTTATGCCCCTGCTCAGTTCTTTCTCTGTAGAAGTTCGAATGATGTAATCGACAGTGATTTAGAGAGATTGATTGATGAAACGGTTCCAATGGTGAAGGAGGTGATGTCGATGTGATTTAGGAAGGAGAAGATTAAGAGCCTGTTTGGTACAGTTTTCAAAAATGGTTTTCCACTGTTTTAAAAACATACCTTTTTTTCCTTTTTTTCATTTTCTAAAAATTGTTTGGTAGAATAAAAACTATTTTTGAAAACCAAGGAAAATCAACCAAATCAGATCAAATGTAAAGACCCGTCTAGAGATAGTGATACTGACCATGACTCACTTGCAGTCATTCCCTCGATCTCTTACTTTGTTCTGAAAAGAAGAAGAAGAAACAAAAAAAGAAAAAAGGGAAAACACAGAAAACAATAATTTGTTGTTTTAATTTTTTTTCTTTTCAAAAACAGAAAACAAATAGAAAACATTTTCTGAAAATGTCTCTACCAAAATTTTCGCCTGTTTTTAAAAACAGAAAACTATTTTGAAAAACTGTACCAAACATGCTCTAAGTATTGTTAGGGTTGAAAAGACGAGGGTACCCAAATATACCTCAATCTAAAACTTTTCCACCTATAAGTCCTTTCTCCAAAAGTGATTGTCTATGGACAGAGTCGAGACAATACAACTAATCGGTTCACACTTCGTGTGATCGTCTATGGATATGAGATCGAGACAATACGACAATTAGATAACTTGTGTGATTGACTATGGATACAAGATCGTGACAATACAACAACGAAGTATGTTTACTTGATAAAAGGTTCGGACTTAACCAAACACAATAGGATTACTATCAAGTAAATATGAATTAATGTTTGTGTATTTTACTTCTAATTATAATAAAATAATTATAATTGCGGAAATAGAAAAGTAAAAGACACAACAAGATTTTGTTAACGAGGAAACCGCAAATGCAGAAAACCCCGGGACCTTGTCCAGAATTGAATACTCTCAGGATTAATCCGCTATACAAAATCTAAACAAACTTCGTATAATTGAGACCAAGCAACTAAACCTATAGTTCACCTAGTTCCGTCTGTATCCATGCGCCTCCAACTTGCAATAAGTCACGCACTTGGAACAATTCCTTTGGTTCGTATTCCAAACATTAAAGGAAGAACAAATTTGTTCGGTAATGTGGATGGGGAAAAACGATTTGCTGGTTTTTACGGAATTGAGGAGACGACCGTACGGAGGAGACTCCTTGAGCCGCGCGAAATGTTCAACCTCACACATATGCACTGCAAGAAGGGAGTGCTTTGAATTCGATAGATCAATCTGTAGTACTCCAGACTAAACCAAGACAATGTCCGTTCCAGAGTAAATTCGGTCACAAGAGAGGATGGGTCGATCTGTAGGAGGGAAGCTGAGAAATGTGTGGAATCAATGGTAATCAAAGATTGTAGGTGTATTGTGAATTCTAAATAAGATAAGTTCTGAATGATTGAAGTTGCTCAGTTGGGAGTAATTGCTCAATTGATGAGGTGTTGATCTCGTGTTGTCTGTGAGACGTGAGATTCTTCATTGTTCTCCAATCATGATTCAGAAACTTATTTATATTGCTGGAATTGTAGACACCATGATCCCATGAAGTGTGGCAGTTGATGAAATCAAAGAGTGGGAGAATGGAAATCATGTTTGAAACCAGTTGCTCATCGTGCGGAGACTTGGTCGATTTTTCGTCCACTACTTTGTTAACTCCTTCAACTGATTGCACGACTTGCTCACATTCCCATCGTGTGTATGAACACACGTGCCGTAGATCGCCAGACCAAAACCCTAGTTGATATCCCCCATGTGACACGATTGACGTCTCGTGGTTAATTAGTCAGTTGTTGACTTCATGACTTTATGGGACGATGAGTCCATGTATTTGCTGAGTTGAACATGATTTTGCAAAATTTTCTGAAGCTCATGAATTAAACGTGTCTGTCGAGACAGAGGTATAATTCTCACGTTGATAGTTGAGGTGAGCAAGTATTGCTCATTCGATGAATTGTTGAATATTGAGGGTTGAATCAATATTCCTTGGTTTGAGCAAATATTGCTCATCTGAGAAATTGTTGCTCGTATGATGAATTATTGGTAGCGTGACCAAAATAAAACATTAATTAGAATACTGGTAGGTAGTTGAACCGAGCACAATTAATAAGAGTACTGATCATGAGATCGTCGTAAAGTTATTAGTGTTCGAATCTGGAATTATGATCCTTGGACTCAGAAACCCTAATTTGATCAATTGATGACCAATTGATGATCTATTTCAAAATCAACCATGGGACGAAGGAGGGACCGGCTACATGGGATCATGGACCGACCATGAAGCGCCCATATGCTCATGTGAGCAAATACCAAGGTCTCTTGAAGAGCTGGTGACTTGTTGATGAAAGAATGATTAAATGCTGGTTCAATCATTTCTCCTATAATGCTCGTCTCAGCCTTAGGTGATAAAACCTAATTAATTATGAAGAGGTGAGGGACCGACCAAGGGGTCATGAAATCAGCCCTGGGTGGTCACGGGATCGACTGACGATCATTCCATAAAAATCCAAAATTATTTGGAAGCGTTTTGGACCTAATACGTGCAATTGCGCAAATTAGGTCAAATCATGAAAATACGTGGGACCGGCTCATTGCGAGCCAAGGAGCCAACCCTGGTCGGTCAAGGTAACATACTCACATCCGTGTCTCAATCCTGAGAATTTCGATATTTTCTGGCGTGCAGTTGAGCATCCATTCGAGAAAATATGACAAAATTAGGGTTTTGCTGAAACTGAGGAAACTTCATGAGATGAAGGAAAATAATTATAATATGAAGGAATATGTGGTGTGGGACCGCTGGAGCCAATGCATGGCCGGCCGGCCAGTGACCACGGTCCCTTGGTGCCTTTTCCTAATTTTATAATATTTTTCATGATTTTATGAAAATATCATGAAATAAAGGAATTTTGTTGAAATTAAGGAGTTTCCTTAAAGTGAGAGTTCCCATGGGATCAAGGAAGCAAATAATATTAAAATAATAAAATAAGGGCGTGTGGGGCCAGCCGACTTGGGCCGGTCCCACGAGTTTCCTTAATTTTATGTATTTTACGTGTATTTTTCCATGATTTGAAGGAATTTTCATAATTTGAGAGAAATACCATGAAATCAAGGAATTTCATGGGATCAAGGAAACTTTAAAATAATAATAAAATAATAGGGCGTGTGGGACCGACTGAGGCATGGCCGGCCAGCTGGGCTCGATCCCACGGGTTTCCCTAATTTTATATTATATTTTCCATGGTTTTGTGAAAATACCATGAGATTCAGGAGTTTTCATGAGTTTAGGGAATTAATAATAAAATAATGAGGAACCATGAGGTGTGGGGCCGGCTGGGATCAAGGCATGGCTGGTTGGCCAATAATCACGACCCCATAAATTTTTTTCTAATTTTAAATTATTTCCTTGGTGTGAAGGAAACACCATGAAATCGAGGAGTTTCCTCAAAACGAAAGATATTTGTTCAAATGAAAGGATTTTCATGAGATCAAGGAAAATAACAGAAAATATGACAAAAATATAAAACTGGCGTGGGATTGACCACGGCACGGCCGACCAGTCGGTGGGCCCATGCTCCCAACACCTTGGTCAATATTTTAATTATTTATTATTTTCCTTCCTATTTTGTATAGGTTCATCGTTTCGTCGTATTCTGAAATACTCGTTCGTGCGGTGATTGTTAGTGCATCATCTTTGAGTACACTTGCACCTTTTGAGCCGGGGCTTACTCAGAGGTAGCTCAGACGCCCGTGCGTTGAACATTTATTACTAACCCATGTAATTCTGCTGGGAAGAACCATAGATTGAAGTAACGAAATATTGCGAAAATATTTGAATATTTTCGGAAATTCAGTGGATGAATCCAAGAATTTAGGAATAATTAACTGATGGCTCTATACTAGCAGAGCAAGCTGTCTAGGAGCATTAATTATTCTGACATGAGCCTGCTGGAGCTTCATATCCTTTATATAGTCAGGGAAAACTTGTTGTTTGTATCCTGAAGACGTTATCGCTCTATACTAGCAGAGCAAGCTGTCTAGGAGCCGTCAATCTCGTGATTCTATATAGAAATAATTACTGAAGTGTTCAGTATTCATGAGATATGACGTTGTCCAGCCGAGAGACTACATATCCGCATGTACTCTGAGAGAAAGTATTCTCAGTCAGAGGATTCGATGAGAGACCTGTGTCTCAATACTCGCATATGATTGCTGGATCAGGAGTTCGTATAATTATAGGTTTACGATTTTAGCCTTTGTCGAAAATCCACCATCTACATTAAGTCCCCTGCTTAGTGAGGAAAGCCGTGTTCCCCAGTCATCATTGAATGGTGATTTTCCGGTCATAACAATATAAGTAATTGAACTTAGTCGTAAGTTAAGACGTTACCAGATTTTGATAGTACGAGCAAACCATGAATTGAATGAAGATCCCAGTGGCATGATAGAGCATCGTCTAATGAGCATAAATTGGTGTTGAACCGCTGATTTGGATGACGGGACCTTGGTCGTTTAGGATTCGCGGGCCGGGCCCAAATAAGGAAATCCTTATAAAATTAGGTTTTGGAAATAAAATTTGGTATAAAAGGAATTAATCCTTTTTTATATTATTTTTCCACGACCATCACCTTCATCACCTCTCCATCTTCTTCACGTGAACAACAGGAGGAGAATTTTTTTTTTTGCCGGAGCATCACCGGCCGCCACCGCCGTCCGATCGCTGACCGACCAGACTCCGGCCGGCTCCGACCAGGTAAGCGGCGAATTTCCCCCCCAGATGTTATGAGTTTCATGAGTTGTTCATGCCTTGATCATAATAAAATTATATACACGTGCATATATGAGTGTGAGTTTCGTTGAAAACCCTCAGTTTTGAAAACGTATGTTCGTTTGATCGTTAGTTTTGAAAACTAATAATAATCCCCGATTTAGGAGGATTTTTTTTTTTTTTTTGTATATGAACTTAGGTCCAGTGGTAAAACTTAGTTAATTAACTTTCATGTGAACTAAGGTTTTACCATAAAAGGAGCGAATTTTCACAAAACCGAAGTAAACCTTTGTTTTAAAGAATGACGATCGTACGAAGGAAAAGGTTTTTTTTTTTTATGTGTGGACTTGTGTCCAGTGATAAAATTTTGTTTATGAGCTTTCATGTAAATCAAAACTTTATCCTATAATGTGCGAGCTTTCACAAAATTGAAATAAGCCTTCGTTTTAAATGATACGAAGGAAAAGAGATTTTTTTTTATGTAAAATCGTGGGCTGTCCACGAAAAATATTTTTGTAAACAAAACCGTGACATGCTCCATGGAAAAGCTTTCTTTCTTTTGCGTGAGTTGTAACTCACAAAACGAAAACGTGAGTTATTGTTCCCGTTTTCGTAAATATGTATTTTCAAAAGTCAAGTTTGATTTCGAGTAATATTCAAAGTAAACAATTATTTATGATGAAATAATGTTTTAGTTTTCATAATTCCATGGTGAATGTTCACACAGTAGAAATGTTCATGATTTCACGACAATCTGAGCTTCGTTCGTTTTTGTAGGTTTCGAAGAAACGAACGAGTTTTGAGGTGTTAACTCTAGCATTACTATCACTATCGTTAGTGGAAGCGTAAAAGGTAATAGTTACCATTAGATGCTTGTACTCCCTTGATTTATATCTGGGCGACATACTGAAGTAGACTGTAGTGTGAACTTTACAGCTACTCCGCAAAGATGTCCAACTCCCAAGCTAACGACACTCCAAGGGACGAAATGTGTACTGATGATGATACCTACAGAGATGAGACATGTACAGATGAGACTTCCGTTGGCGAAGAAGAGGATGAAGCCTCTGGAATTAAGAATGTCCCGAATATAGATGATGCATTTTTTGCAGAGGTTGAGCAGGAAACTGAGAATCATCTCAAATCTCCAGTGTATCGTCTTCTGATAAATCCCAGAAATGTTACTCAGAAGAAATTGGTGACTTCTAAGACAGTGATTCGGTTTTGTCTTGAACGAGGTATCTTCCTTGCATCAATCGTAGAGTTTAAGCTTTCTCGACGACCTTTGGAAAAATTCTCTGGATGGGCGAGACATATGCTGGGTTTCTCTCATGTCAGGGCTATGCTCGATCAGGCACAAGTGACGAGAGCTATTCAGGCTTCTAGAGACTTATTCATTTTCCATGATGCGAGAGGTATTGTGTCTCTACTTGCTCGTAGGTGTATTCCCACTCACACCTTTATATGCAGATGGGGAGAGTTTACAGTTACCTTAGAGGACGTGGATGCTTTGATGCATCTCCCAATTAAGGGAAATCTCCCTGGGGATCTTTCAGATGAGGAGGCTGCAGTTTCTAACATTTTGGCAGCTGCAATGGAGGAAGTGAATAAGGCATATGGCAGTAAAGGATGCTATGCTCATTGGTTGACACGCTGGTGGCCAAAGGACGAGATTTCTGATAAACCCATCGACGCTATGTTACCCATTGCTGCTTTCTTATGTTTATGGCTGTCGAGAGACATATTTGAAGACAGTGGAAACTTGTTGAAGCCCTTCGTGATCCCCTTTGCTATCAAGATGGCTCAAGGTGAGCAACTCCCAATAGGTAGCCTGTTCCTGGGTTCTTTGTATTCTAACTTAGACTCCTTGGTTATAGACTCCACTGTATCAGATGGCTTTATGAAGATTGAGTTCTATGCCAATACGATGTTTCTTCAAGCTTTGATGTGGGAGCACTTCAAGAATTATGCGCATATTCCACGTAATATTTTGCAAGGACCGAACGCTGATGCTCGTCACATTTTCTCTGAAAAAGATAATGCCAGGATCATGCATTGGTCTACAAAGCAGACTCAGTCTAAAGCACGTCTCGTTGATGTGTTGGATGATGAATCTGAGTTCAACTTCCGTCCGTGGGTGTCAGTTCCTGTTTATGTTTCCCAGCCAACAACTTTCAATACTGGAGAGAGTGTGATGCTGATGTCTGGTGGAAATCTGAGTGATGGCGAAAGATCTTTCATGTTGAGTTGCACCCCTGGTCATTTGATATCGGCTATATACAGAGGACTTTCAGTGGAGGAATATAATATTGACAAAGCAGCTCGACAAATGGGTATGGATCAGTGTATTTCAACTTTTCGAAGGAGGAAGCCATCAGTTGAACAACTTAGAACCCATTTAGATCATACTCATGTGGAAGGAAGTAATTACTGGTTCCCTTGCTCCGAGAGATTTGCATATGTAACTCCAGGTTATGTAGACTTTTGGGATCAACAACTTCAGCGATTGCGTGATGGCTGGTCAGCCTTGATGAGTGCCAAATATTGTATATATTTTATCCCTTTTTGTTGGCATTTACTCATCTTTTGTGCATTAATTCTACATTTTATCCCATATTCTGTATTTTCATTGTTTTCAAGAATAAATATTTTTCTTACTTAATTTTGCATTTTTAGGTAATAAATAAAGTCTGGATGACTTGCGGAGCGGAAAAGAGCAGAAAAGTAGTGAAAAGCCGGAAGAAATTACGCAAGGAAGCCGCAAAGAATGGAGCGCACGTCCAAAAAGCTGGAAATGGGCTCAAGAAGGAAAAATTGTTCTTAAAGAAGATATGGGCTTGGCATACCCAAAGCCCACAACCCTTACCCAAACCCATTTTCTATAACCAAAACCGCCTCCGTTCTCAGCCATCAGATCAGTTCTCAGAAGCATCCGATGGTCGCTCCTTCATCGCGCATCAAAATCTGAAGCTCCTATCACATACCATAGCACCTAAATTCTAAGCCTTCAGATTAGATCACATTTAGATCCTACGGTCGCTTCTTTGCCTTCCCATCAAATATCGATACTTCCGCTTAACACTACAGCACCTAACCTCGATCTTCGCCGTTAACTTTGTTGTATTTCACAATCCAACGGTTGAAGTGATTCATCTCTCATACCACCGTTAGATCTACCAACCATCTTCACATCCAACGCGTCTCCTCGCTAAACATCAAAGTTTGATGAACCCGATCAACACCTTAGCCATCGAACCCATCGACCTCAAGCCAAACACCCTCTTCTTCCCAAATCATTTTCTTTCTTTCTTCTTCTCCTCCACCCGACAGTTGCAGAGCTGCAACTGCAACACCATGTACGCCACCACCATCTCTTCCATCACCACCTCGAGCTTCACCATCATCCAGCTCCCTAGTATTTCCCTTTCTTGTTCTTAGCATCAACCCTAGGTGCTACAGATAAGAAAGAGAAAAGCTAGGGCATCAGTAGACGCAATTGGGAGCTGTGGAGCAGAGGAGGAGCAGAGGGAACATCAACAGGGCATGGGTCGAGCTTAATTCAGAAAATTGGTGAGAGAATTTGATTTTCCCCAAAATTTTAGGGTTTCGAATTAGGGTTTGTATTTTTTGTTGTAAACTATAAATAGGAACTGATGTGTAGAGAGAAAACTGTTCTTGGACTAGCCAAGTTTCCCCCTAATTGGGTTAGGTTTGATTTTAATTTCATTGTCAATTTCATCATTTGCATATTTTCTTCTTGTTCACTGTGTTGTGTTTGATGTGTGAATTGTTGATGGTTGTTAGTTTAATGCTCCTGTTCATTTGTAATTGTTCCTGTTTAGTTTTAGGTGTTAGCATGTTCTAATTCACCACTAGGGTGAAGATGAAATCTTAATACCACTGTGTAGGAGACTACAATTCTGGCCTCTCATCACTTTGCTCTCACATTGTATGTCAAGCATACATTGTAGTTAGGATACCCCTGTGATTGAAAGTGCAGCAGCCCATGTTAATTGCTTATGGTCCAAACCTCAGACTAGTTATGCTTTAATCAGATAGCTAGTACCTTGGGAGGATAATTTGGTTGCAATTGGAATATCCGACTTAGTCTAGGTTAAGAGGTGGAATCTAAACCCTAGTTTGCCATCAACCTTCCCTGTCATCCATAAATCCATTTTCAACTGTTAATCTTGTTTTCTGTCACTCATTTGCTTTACTTGCACTGCTGCATTACTACTTGCATTTCTGTTTTTGCATTCTCTTTACTACTTGCTTCTCCTGCTGCCACTGTTGTTGCATTTCTTCTATTGCTGCAACTGCTGCTGCAGCACTTGTGCTGCTCTGCATCTACTGCACTGCTGTGCTTCTTTTGCTGCTGCTGCCCCTTCTTCTCCTGCAGCCAAGCTACTTCTTCTGTTGCTGCTGGCTTTCTGCAGCTGCTGCTTGCTTTGCTCCAAGGCTCACTTCACTCCTGAGCCCAAGTCCAATTCAGTGAAACCAAAGGCTAAAGGCCCAACCAACTGAGCCCAAAGCTCAGTTCACTCCCAAAAGCCTCTGAAGCCCAGTTAAGGCCAAAGCCTAGTTCACTACTAAGCCCAACTCACAAGTGAATTGTTAAGCCCAACGCTCAAACCAGTTTCTAAAACCAAAGCCCAATTACTGTGAAAGACCATTTCACTGTTAAGGTGAAATTGAGCCCAAAGCTCAATCAAAGGACCAAAGCCCATTTGCACTTCAAAGATAACTGAGCCCAAGCTCAGTTCATTTTATCTTTAACAAACTCACTAAGCCCAATTCATTCAAAGGGCATTCAAACCCATTAGCACTCAAAGCCCAATCTAAGCCAAAAGGCTTCTAAGCCCAAAGCAAACTAGAAACCCAATTAGCTAAAACACTTCCGAAACACACCCGATCTCTGTGGATCGACCCGTACTTGCACGAGCTACAACTGACGACCGTGCACTTGCGGTATTACTGTAGGCCCGTTTTCATCGCATCATTTTTATACACTTTCCGGACCTGCCAAGTTTTTGGCGCCGTTGCCGGGGATTGGTGCTGTGTTTTATCTGTGTTTTTCTTAGCTATTTTGCATTTCATTTCATAGCATTTGCATCTGCATCTGCTTCATTTCATTTGCTATTGGACCTGCTGATTCTGAACCTGTTTTTCCTCTGCTGGGACGCCACTAAGGAAAAGAACCAAAACCCAACTGGGTTTTTGCAACAATATCAGAGCAGCTGGGCTGTGCTACAAAGGTAAGCCTAAACCCATTCAATTGAGAAACCCAACCTGTGGGCTTCCAAATTTTTTAATTGTGGGCTTGTAATAATTAACCCAATTTTTTGGGCTTTTTATTTTTCTATTTTGGGTTTGTAATAATTTATGTGTGGGCTTGTTGTTTAATTTGTGGGCTTGTATTATTTTGTGTGGGCTTGTTTAAATTTTTCCATTGGACTTGTATTTTGGACTCTGGGTTTAAACCCAGCTGAGCTGATAACCGATTGTGGGCCGCAGCCTTCCTTCCATTTCCTTAGAGGCTTGCACAGTGGGCTTGCTCCCATTCAAAAACCAAATTTTACTTTACTTTAAAAAAAAAAAAAAAAAAAAAAATCTTTTGTTCCCAATTTTAAACCAAATTTCTTTTATATCCCACCAAAACCAAATTTTTTCCCAAAAATCCAAACCCATCAAAAACCAAAATTTTGAAAACCCTTTAAAAACCAAATAGTGGGCTTTGTGTCATTTCAAAATGGACCAACCTCGTGCTCTCCATGAATACATGTATCCATCAATACAAATTCCATTATCATGTATTGTCTTACCTCAAACTAATAACCCTTTTAAAATAAATGCAAGCATGATACAAATACTTCCTATATTTCGAGGGTTCGATTCTGAGAACCCCTATACTCATGTAAGAGAGTTTGAACAAGTTTGTCGGACTATGCAACCTGATCATTTGTCCGAAGACTCTCTGAAATTGCGTTTGTTTACATTTTCTTTAAAAGAAAGGGCCAAAACATGGTTTTACGGTTTGAGACCACAATCAATCACCACTTGGGAACAACTCACAGATCTATTTTTCAAAAAATTCTTTCCACACCATAGGACCATCGCTATTCGTCAAAGTATCAATTGTTTTGTCCAATTGGATGAGGAAACTGTTTTTCACTATTTTGAACGTTTTAATGATTTGTTGAGTGAATGTCCGCACCATGGAATTGAGAAGTGGAGACTTGTCGTCATCCTCTATGAGGGACTAGACTTTAAATCTCGAACCATGGTTAAGTCTATGTGTAATGGTGAGTTTATTGATAAATCTGTGGATGATGCATGGAATTTTTTAGCCGAGATTGCAGAGAAAACCCATCAATGGGAATCCGTTAGGGAAACAGGAACAACACCACATGATATGAGTCATCCCCATGAATTAGAGTTTTATTCTTGTAATAACTCCGACCTTAGGATTGAAAATTATCCTAGATTGCAAAATTCCTATCATGATGATGATGATGATTATGATGTTATGTTAGAAGAACATGTCTATACTGAAAATGTTATGGAACCTTTGGGTTCAAATACATTAGGCTTCTCTGCCCCGACCTTAATGCATGATATTTCTTCTAGTATTCCATGTGATGTTTCCCCTGATTTGCCGATGCATGAAAATAAATCTGTTGATGTTGATAATTCTAATTGTGATCTTGCCAATTTGATTGATGATTGTGAGCATGATGTGACATGTGTAGATGAGTTAGGAGATTTTGATTTGATTGATAATGATGTGCCTATCGTCCTACCTAAGTCACAATCTGATGGCCTTCCACCCAACCTAGATTTGGTTTGTGCCAATATTGTAAAACCAATTTCTCTGAGAATGCCCAACCTAGGTTTGGAAATGTGTGCTTCCCAAGTCCTCTTGGACTATTTTGCTTCCAAATATAATACATTTGAGGAACCACAGTTGGAAATAGCATGTTTGCCCGTCCCTAGCACAGTTCATTTTGAGCTAGACCTTGTGCATGATGAACCCCCAAAACTGCGCGATTTTGTTTTCAAAATTATATCTTCTGTAAAATCCAGGTTTGGGGGTAGCTCATTTTGTTTCACAGTTTCACTTGTTGTTTCTTTCCTGTTATTATTGTGTGAAGCTGTTGAAATGTCTACACTTCGTCTTTTGGGTTGATCCTCAACTCTTTAGATTGTTAGTGTATGGTGAATTTTTTGTATATAATCCAGTAGATAAAATTTTAAAAACCCTTTTGTTCCTTTTGTATATATTTTGCTAATCCAATATGATCTCGGTTGAAATATGTTGGATTTTTGCCTTGAATAACGGAGTTTTAATTCTGCTTTCGCCGAAATCGGGTATTCTCTCTCCTTTTACTCTACTCAGCATGTCCCTTTCCATATGTTGCATCTTAATTCTTTCCATATTTTGAAACATTGAGGACAATGTTTAGTTTAGGTTTGGGGGTATAGAGTAGATACCACGATAATATGCTATAATTAAAAACGAACTCCTTCTTCTTTTTGAAAAAAGTGAAAAATTCCAAAAAAATTAAAAAACTCAAAATTCAAAAAAATGAAAAAATCATAAAAAATGGAGCTCATTTACCTTGAAATGTTGATTCTTGTGCAAATATGTATTTTTATTAGGAGTCTTAGTCTAGATATTTAGGCACCCTGATTCTAGCACAATTCACATAGTGATAAGAAATTTGCACGCGCACGATCTACCAATACATGTATGGCCTCGATCTTCAAGGTGTTGGATAGGAAGTCACGATTGCCAATCACTTTAGAATACTGAACGAAACTTGACTAGCTTGTTCTTTGGTTGGTTGGGATAGAAGATGGAGGTTACATTAAGAAAGACAACCATCGAATTTAACTGGGTGCATCAAAAAGGGCTACCTCTTGCAAAGTGTCATGTAATCTTTTGTTTCCTTTTGTATTTGTATCAAAAGTGTTTCCTAATTTCAGAAAAAAAAAAAAAAAAAAAAAAAAAAATCGATGTATATATTCAGAAAAATAAAAAAAAAAAAAAAAAAAAATCAGAAAAATACCAAAAAAATCAAGTATTTATCAATTCCATCCTCTCTTGTTCCAAAAATAAAAAGAGAATTGTCAATGTAAATAAGAGTCATGTAAATAGTCATCTTTTGTTGTTTCGTTGTAATAAGCAAGGAGGGTGTATGCCATTGATGTACAACGCGAGAAATTGTGAAATACCTCCAACTCATTCACAATTCTCGTAAAGTCCGGACAGCTAGCTAGATTTCGACCTCAGTTCTTAGCCTGAGAAACTATCTCTTGGTGATTAGTAGTCATAACTTCAGATCTTTCTTTACACATGTGTAGATACACTTTACACTCTTATCACATGTCTTTTTTTGTTATCAGTGCTAGGATTGTGCCTTCGATAGCTAGATTGACATCTCCATTTTGCTGTGAGCTTAAACTGTTTTGCACATGTCACATTTGATGGAATATGAGCTTATATTTTGCCCTTAGGTTTTGTAGGCACACCTCTGGTAAACCTTCACGAGACTTCAACTCGTCCACTAGGGACACTTAGTGGTTTAAAAGGCTTAGTGCATACGCTAAATGCATTCGAGAGACCAGCGACAGTGGTATAGTTAGGATTTCCTTAGTTTTGTTTTACTTGAGGACAAGTAAAATTCAGGTTTGGGGGTATTTGATGAGTGCCAAATATTGTATATATTTATCTCTTTTTGTTGGCATTTAACTCATCTTTTATGCATTAATTCTACATTTTATCCCATATTCTGTATTTTCATTGTTTTCAAGAATAAATATTTTTATTAATTAATTTTGCATTTTTAGGTAATAAATAAAGTCTGGATGAATTGCGGAGCAAAAAGAGCAGAAAAGTAGTGAAAAGCCGGGAGGAATTACGCAAGGAAGCCGCGAAGAATGTTGCGCACAAGACCAAAAAGCTAGGAGTGGGCTCAAGAAGGAAGAATTGTTCTTAAAGAAGATATGGGCTTGGCATACCCAAGGCCCAAAACCCTTACCCAAACCCATTTCCACTATCCAAGCCCGTATCGGATTTTAGCCGTCAGATCGAAGCATTTCAGCATCCTACGGTCGCTTCATCATCGCACATCAATCTCCGAAGCTCCCGCTTTACATCGCAACGCCCATCTCCATCTTGGGCCGTCCTTTTCGTTGCATTCCTCCATCCGACGGTCGCTACCCACAGCCTCCCATCTCATCGTTGGATCCACCTACCATCGTCACATCCCACGGATCAGCTCGCCAAACATCGAACCAGATGCTCCCGCTTCACACCCTAGCACCAAACCCTATACTACCACCCAAACACTCCCTTCTTCCCAAATCATTTTCTTTCTTTCTTCTTCTCCTCCACCCGACAGTTGCAGAGCTGCAACTGCAACACCATGTACGCCACCACCATCTCTTCCATCACCACCTCGAGCTTCACCATCATCCAGCTCCCTAGTATTTCCCTTTCTTGTTCTTAGCATCAACCCTAGGTGCTACAGATAAGAAAGAGAAAAGCTAGGGCATCAGTAGACGCAATTGGGAGCTGTGGAGCAGAGGAGGAGCAGAGGGAACATCAACAGGGCATGGGTCGAGCTTAATTCAGAAAATTGGTGAGAGAATTTGATTTTCCCCAAAATTTTAGGGTTTCGAATTAGGGTTTGTATTTTTTGTTGTAAACTATAAATAGGAACTGATGTGTAGAGAGAAAACTGTTCTTGGACTAGCC